>NC_053491.1:257179976-257479976 GCF_905171775.1 Rana temporaria
AGGCGCATTGCGGGCGGTATTGCCGCGGTTCCCATTGTTTTCAATGGGAAGGAGCGGTGAAGGAGCGGTATACATGCCGCTCCTCTCACCGCTCCAAAGATGCTGCTGACAGGAGATTTTTTTGTCTCCCGCCAGCGCATCGCCTCAGTGTGAAAGCCCTCGGGCTTTCACATTGAGTCTGCAGTGAAGGAGTTTTTCAGGCGGGATAGCAGCGCTATTTTTAGCGCTTTACCGCCTGAAAAACTCCTCAATGTGAAAGGGGCCAAAGAGTGGTGAAAAGAGGAAATGGGTGTTTGGCAGGGTGGTGAGAGTAAAAGGGTGGGTGTGAGAGATGTAAGAACAGGGGAGGCACTTTGGCAAGCACTCCCCACTCCTCCATACTGCAGAGTGGTAAGAGCAGAGGGTGAGCATTTCAAAGAGTGGTGAATAGAGGAAATGGACATTTTGCAGATGGGTGAACATGGGGGATCATTTGACTGAGAGAAAAGAGTGGGAAGAGGAGTTGAGTGGCGAGAATGAAGGGAGCCTTTGGTAGAGTGATATGTTTGGTAAGAGCTAGGGGGGGGGAGTGTTTGGCAGAGTAGTAAGACCGATGTGGGGGGTACACATATTTGGAAGCATAGGGAACAGGGGTGGCATTGGCCTACTGATAAAAGCATAGGGGTTGTTGGTGTCTGACAGAGTGATGAGAAGAGGGGATATGGAGTAGTGAAGGCAGGGAGCCTCTTCCTGCCCACATACAAATAATGGCCCTTACTTACACACACTTTCAATACCGCTATCACAGATGGTTGCTGTTCTCCAACTTCAGTACAAGGTCTATAATAATCTATAAAACCTACTAGCAGCAGATGCTGAAAACTATAGAATGATGCATTCCAGATCCACAGGCTGTAATCCCTGAAAATGCAATTTTGACAATGAGTGACCCATAACCCATTGCATTGTTGTTATTAGCTCATATTTCCTTTTATCATGGAGGAACAACTGCAAAGGGTCTTCAAAAATTGTCACCCTTCTTTGAACCCCCACTATGTAAAGTTCTTATTCACGCAGCATAACTTAAAATGGTATTTAAAAAGGTTTTAGATGCCTCATTATTTTTGGAAGAAAAATAAATTTGTAAATGAGGAGGCTGGGCAACTGTGCTTTGCCATAATGAACCCTGCCTGTACTGTGCAGACAGATCTTCATTATCAATTAGAAATATATTTGACAGCTGCCTGTCTTAACAAAGGGTTAAATGTATAATAGGCTGGGCTCCTTCCAATGTTAGTTAACAAGGACAGACTTGGGACAGGCTTACCCTGCCATTGTTCAAAAAAAAACTTGCAGTCAGCGATGACACCTTGTCCTGAGAAATATCTAAAAGGTAAGAAATACAGCATATTTAAATGTTACGTGTTCCCTATTCACACAGTATGCCTACAAACATACAATGACGTTTTCTCAAATTTGACTTCAAAATGCAAATATGCTTTAAGGACTTTACTGTCTCACCTAGGATAAGGGGAACTTATAAATTGATGCCTGCAGCCTGGTCAACTGCTACAGGATTATTTGTTACAGGATTATTTGGACCTATTACCAGTAACCTATTGTACAATATAAAATTAAAAAAGGTCCAACACTTTTTATATTTCACCTAAAAAAACATCTATTATATTGAACAAAATATTTACAAATTGCTTAACTTCAACAGATGAATCTGAAGCTTTGCCCATCGGACACCCCTGACTCTGGGTTTGAGTCTCATTTTGTAAATTATCAGAACCAGAAAGTCAATTTCAGTTATAGGGACTGCATTGGTTTCCTTTGCTCTGTTCAAATGCTAAAGCCTTGTACACACTAGCAGTTTTCCCACCTCAAGAAAGCACCGGTCAGCACTCTCAGCCATGGTCTGAGAGCACGGATCAAGAGCCGATCAGCAACCTTTTTTCCCCCTGAAGTACACACGAGCCAAATGTCAGACAGTTTCAATTGAAATTGTACTAGGCTTCAATAGAAACTGGCGTACATTTGGCCCATGTGTACTCTGCAGTCGGGCCGGCTTCTGTGGAAGGGGCATGACTGAAAAAGATCTGGCGATCGGCTCCCGCTCAGCATTCTCAACCCATGACCAAAGTGTTCTGGCGGGGAAGCCACCCCCTGTTAGAACACAATAGAACAGCACGGGAGATTGTTGTACCAATGTCAGATAGTTAATGCAGTGGCTTGTCCTGAGCTGTCAGTTTCTTTTCTCGTTCAGCCCTGCTGGGTTGAAGAAAAAAAAAACTACTAGTGTGTACTAAGCTTTAGTATCTATAGATAGTAAGAACAGACACCAGAGAGATATATATTTTTTCTGTTTAAGGCCCCTTTCACATTGAGGAGTTTTTCAGGCGGTAAAGCGCTAAAAATAGCGCTGCTATCCCGCCTGAAAAACTCCTGCACTGCAGACTCAATGTGAAAGCCCGAGGGCTTTCACACTGAGGCGATGCGCTGGCGGGAGACAAAAAAATCTCCTGTCAGCAGCATCTTTGGAGCGGTGAGAGGAGCGGCGTGTATACCGCTCCTTCACCGCTCCTTCCCATTGAAAACAATGGGAACCGCGGCAATACCGCCCGCAATGCGCCTCTATAGAGGTGCATTGCGGGCGATATTAACTCTTTATCGGCCGCTAGCGGGGGTTAATACCGCACCGCTAGCGGCTGATACCCGCGGCAATTCCGGCGGTATAGCGCCGCTATTTTTAGCGGCGTTATACCGCCACCGCAGCTCCTGCCTCAGTCTGAAAGGGGCCTTAAGGAAGCATCGCACACACAGTGAGAGGTCCATCTTCTATTCATAGTAGATGACAAGCTGATCAGTGAGTCAGGGAACCCTGGCCATAGGCACCTTTATCTGTTGCTAACAGCTGAGCGTGCAAGATTTTGGAGCATTAGGTGGTATAGGGAGTGATTCTAACTTTGTGGGGGCTGGGCTACAAGTGACACAATAGTGATCACTGCTCCCGATGACAGGGAACAGTAAATCACTGTCCTGTCACTAGGCAGACCAGGGAAATGCCTTGTTTACATAGGCATCTCCTCGTTCCGTGATTGTGTCACGGAGCTGCAGGACACCGGCGGATATCGAGTCCGTGGGTACTGTGGTCACGGAGCTCACGGCAGGGGCGCACAGTGGCAAATTCAAAGCAACGCACAGATACGTTTCTTTGAGCAGCCGTGCCATTCTGCCGATGTATATGTACAGGCGGCGGTTGGCAAGTGGTTAATATGACTAAACATTACACTGAAGCTGATATTGAAAAGAAACAAATTCAAGCACTGGAAATGTGAAAATAGATTGTTTAACAATGTGTCTGGATAGCGCGAATCGCCGTCGTACGTCGGTCCAATCATGTGATCTAGCGGGCGCACACAATTGCGGTATACAGAGGCAGATCCCCGTTCTGACAGGAACTGGCGATCTGTCAGAGATCTTCTGTTTCCAGTGATCGGGAATAGCGATCTCACCAAAAAAAAGCTCTATTTGTGGGAAAAAGGGACATACATTTTGTTTGGGTACAGCATAGCACGACCACACAATTGTCAGTTAAAGCGACGTTAAAGTGGCGTATCGCAAAAAATGGCATGCTCATTAAGGGAGAAAATCTCCCGATCCTTAAGTGGTTAAATTTTTTAAAAAAATAATGAACTTTAAATCTAATCTGTAATGCTGGGATACACTCTCTGTTGTCTCTCTTACAGAGAAAACTTAATGAGGAAAAATACCTGTATTAGAACGTTTCTCAGAACCTATCCTGGAAGCATACATGTGGTTATATAGAGAAAGGGAACAATACACAACACATATGTAGGAGATGCATTTTTGCTGCTCTCCTACTGGCCCTCTATGGAGATGTGTATGCTTATTTTGTATGTGATTATACACAAAATAATGAAAATCAGGTGACACTTCAGACTTTACTGGTTAGCCTAAGTAGCTTGCTAAAGCTTATACTTGCTGACTGGAATTGCTCTTTAATACGGCTTGATTTATCTTTAGCAATAAAGGCCAGAGACTTTCTAAAGTAATTATTACAGATACATTCTTTTTGGAGGAGCAGTCTTGGAACCTAACTGTATAACTGAATATTAATAAGGATAAGTAGAGGTGCATTAATTAATAAAGTTTCGAAAATGTTCTTAAGTCCGGAAAACATTAATAATTTAAAATGAAAGCTTCTGGTAAGTGGAACATATCTAGCTGGACTTCAGAAATGCAAGGATACATGGGACAACACACTTCTAAATCTAACAATAATTATAGAGAAGTAAAATGTGATATACAATTCATATATATCTGGTAAGTTGGTAAAGGAGAACTTTTATGAAGCTGGAAGATTGATAATAGTAGGAAAAAATTTGCATGAATGTTATCAGATCTATTATTCACTAATGAAATCTATATTGGATGCCTAATGGAAAATGTACCTCGACAATCATGTACATATGAAGACAGCAATCTACATTAGTTTCCTGCTAAGCATGACATAACCATAATTAAAAGGGTAAGTAAGAAAAAAAAAATATTTTCCCTGCCATCTATATGAAATTATGAGATTATATATATATATATATACACACACACACATACACACATACATACATACATACATACATACATACATACATATACACACAGTTCTTCATTTTGAAAGCTTTAAGGCTGCATTCACACCTGAGCGTTTTGTAGCCTGAAGCCTGAAGCCTGAAGCTATAAAACGCTAGAGGGGAAAAAAAAAACATTATTCTCTATGGAGATGATTCACATCTCCACTCCAAAACGCCTGAAGCCGAACGCCTGAAGCTCAAACAAGTTCTGGACCCTTTTTTTCCGCGCAAATCGGGCTGATTTGGGCATTTTTGAACGTTTGTATTCCCATAGAAACTAATGGAAACGCTCGATTCAAGCATCTAGCACGATAACGAGCGTTTCTATGGCCGTTTTGTCGCTTTAATCTCTTCTGTGAAATAGAATATTCACCCAGGAAGAAGATAAAAAAAAAATCTACAAACATAGCAACAAATTATGAAAGAGATGAGCATTTTTCCTATTGGCTAAAATAAAAAACGACAAAGTTCAAAAACGTCGGACAACACTGTATGCAAACGCACGAATACGTGTTAATACACGCAAAATAACGTGCGACAAAACGCCGGAAAAAAAGACCGAAAACGCTACCCTCAGGTGTGAATGCGGCCTAAAACTCATACACTGATGTCTTAGATTCCTGTCCTAGGGTGACAACCATATTCATTAGTATCGTCACCCTAGGTTAGGAAGCGTTGGGACCAGGGGTCAAGTCCTGGGGAAAAAAGTGTGGGAACTCACCCAAGATTCCCCACCCGCCTCAAAAAAATAAAAATTGCATGTGTGTGTTTTATGTACAATTTTTTTTAACAAATAAACTTCCCTCAGTCTGCACAATTACTCCCCCCATCTGCACAATTACTCCCCCCATCCCCCAGTCTGCACAACTACTCCCCCCATCCCCTCAGTCTGCACAACTACTCCCCCCATCCCCTCAGTCTGCACAACTACTCCCCCCATCCCCTCAGTCTGCACAATTACTCCCCCCATCCCCCAGTCTGCACAATTACTCCCCCCATCCCCTCAATCTGCACAACTACTCCCCCCATCCCCCAGTCTGCACAACTACTCCCCCCATCCCCCAGTCTGCACAACTACTCCCCCCATCCCCTCAGTCTGCACAACTACTCCCCCCATCCCCCAGTCTGCACAATTACTCCCCCCATCCCCCAGTCTGCACAATTACTCCCCCCATCCCCTCAGTCTGCACAACTACTCCCCCCATCCCCCAGTCTGCACAACTACTCCCCCCATCCCCCAGTCTGCACAACTACTCCCCCCATCCCCCCGTCTGCACAACTACTCCCCCCATCCCCCCGTCTGCACAATTACTCCCCCCATCCCCTCAGTCTGCACAATTACTCCCCCCATCCCCCAGTCTGCACAACTACTCCCCCCATTCCCCAGTCTGCACAATTACTCCCCCCATTCCCCAGTCTGCACAACTACTCCCCCCATCCCCTCAGTCTGCACAACTACTCCCCCCATCCCCTCAGTCTGCACAACTACTCCCCCCATCCCCCAGTCTGCACAACTACTCCCCCCATCCCCCAGTCTGCACAACTACTCCCCCCATCCCCTCAGTCTGCACAACTACTCCCCCCATCCCCCAGTCTGCACAATTACTCCCCCCATCCCCCAGTCTGCACAATTACTCCCCCCATCCCCTCAGTCTGCACAACTACTCCCCCCATCCCCCAGTCTGCACAACTACTCCCCCCATCCCCTCAGTCTGCACAACTACTCCCCCCATCCCCTCAGTCTGCACAATTACTCCCCCCATCCCCCAGTCTGCACAACTACTCCCCCCATCCCCCACAATTACTCCCTCAGTCTGCACAATTACCGCAACGTCCCCCCCCCCCCTCAGTTTGCACGGGGGAAGAAATGAGAGAGAAGCAGAGGCAAAGAAATAATAATTCAGGGGGGAGAGGGAGTTTTGCAGATAGCTCACGTACCTTACAACTCAGGTTAGTCATATAAGTCCATGCTGGAGGCTCCATGCAGGCTGGAGTGTGGGCGGAAACAAAGGGGAGGAGGAATTTGGATTGGACAGACGGCCGAGTGGGGGATGAGCTAGGAAGACAAACAGATACAGCCCGACTCGTGTGTGAAACAAACAAGGAGAGGGAGGATGGAAGGGAGCATTATGGCACTTTGGCGCCCTACCTCTGCAGGTGCTAGGGTGAACTGCACCCCATCACTAGACCTGAGACTTTGTTACGGCGGTCGCTGGAGGAGGAGGAATAGGCGGACTGAGGGAGGGGAGGACGGACGCGCCTTGGTTACTATGGGAACGACGTTCCTGCTGTGGAAAAGGTATAGGAACGTCGTTCCCATGCGTTCCCGCAGGACTCGAGCCCTGGTTGGGACTACATAACACGTATATTTTCCCTAAACAGAGAAGGCGCTTTGTAGTCCACAGAGATAGCAGGAAGCATTGTGAACTGATAGCAGCCCAGAGGCAGAAAGTACAGGAAGTTACCAGTCCCCATGAATTGCGGCTGAATAAACAGCTACTTTTTGTTGGCACTTGTCAAAAAGATATACTGGAATACGACAATGGTATATTTAACAGTCTAAAAGAGAGCAATTAAGGTAAATTCATTGTTTACATACATTTTAATATTGTTCAGCCCAGCAGCAGATCTCCTAAACTCAACATACAAATTACAATGTGATTGTACAATCTCTCTTAGATCTACCAACATGTAGTACAGGGACCTGTCTGATTGGATACAAATAGATTGGATAGTGTAGATAGATCCTCATATTGTATAGTTTTGATAAATCTAAATATTATCGTACAAAGATTGTTTAGTCAGACTGTAATTTGTATGCTAAGCATTAAGCCCCATACACACAGGCCGAATATCAGCCGAAATCAGCTATTTCAGTAGAAACCGGTCGACTTTTATTCCGTGTACAGCTAGTTGTCCAACAGAAGCCAATTTCACAATCTCTAGTTCCCTGTGAATTTTAATCTTGTACAGTGGAACCTTGGTTTACGAGTAACAAGCATTTTGAAAGATGAGCAACTTTTTAAAAAAAATTCTGACTCGGTTTGTGAGTGTTGTCTCGCAAAATGAGCAGAATTAAAGCTAATGGGGTGTGCTGTACCACATTTGGCCTGAGGTGCAGGGGGGCGCTGGACCTGAGTGGAGACATTCGCAAATACTTTGTTCCTGGGTGTTTCCAAGGTCAGACAAACTGTCCCCGATCATTTCCGAGGCTCTCTGGCGCCCCCCACCTCTGGCCACATGCGGTATTGCATGCCATTGTAGTCAATGCAGAACATATTATTTTTGTTTCCCTTGACTTCTATGGGGAAACTTGCTTTGATATGCAAGTTCTTTGGATTACGAGAATTCTCCTGGAACGGATTATGCTCGTAATCCAATTTTTACTGTAATCTGATTTTAAATTAGCTATTTCTTCAATTATTTAACATCACAAAGCTGTCTTGGCATATAGGATGACCTTCCAATCTGACCTGAGGAATAGCATTCGTTCAACATTGTAACACCATATGTTCGTCTTTGGTCTGCTATTACCCAATAAGGACTAAAACAGGATGGACAGTAAATTAACTGCAAGGACTTTCACAATTTACACCTTGGGGATAAGTAGGCCATTCAGACTTCTTTGTACACCAAGGTCCACATGTAATAATTAGTTCCTTCTGGAATACATATATCATATACAATGTAGATACACCCACACACTCCACATATGGGTGCACAGTATAGGCTCCCAGTTTAGTCAATAACTTTAAAGTTAAATCTTACGTTAATGTTGAGTCACAAAGTGATCATTCAGGGTAGTACTGTATGCCATTAAAATGTGTGTAGCTGATGACCTATTAACAATTTTCCCAGTTCTAAAATTTTGACTACCAATACATTTAACCATATAAGGATATAGAGAATAGTTTTTTTCCTATGCCACGTACACACCATCGGGATTTTCAGGGGTGAAAACACTGCCGAGAAACCCGACTGGAGAACCGAGAATCGGCTTGGTTCCTTTTCCCCGTGTACACACGACAGGTGTTTCCGACAGGTTTTCTCTTGGTCGAGAAAACCGGGCGTGTGTAGGCTCCCTAGCAGTGTTTTTTCCCTATGGGAAAATTGGCGAGAAAGAAAACGCCTGGGATTCGCGACGAGAAAATTTAGAACATGTTCAAAATTTTCCCGTTGTGATTCTCGGCGGTTTTCTCATCGGAAAAACTGCTGGAGAGCCAACACACGGCCGGTTTTCTCGTCCAAGAGAAGACATGACAGTTTTCCCGACGAGAAAACTGATCATGTGTACGCGGCATTAAAATGCTGCTAAAACCAGTTATACACCAGTAAAATTTCATTAAAATGTTTGTATGGAAATTTAGAAAAATCATTAGAGCCGGTTCACACTGGGGCGACTTGGGATCCGACTTGAAGTCGCCTAAAGTCGCCCCAAGTCGCGCTGTCGAGAAAAACAATGCAAGTGAATGGGAGCGGTGTTAATACACACGACTCGAGTCGCTCCGACTTCAAAAGAAGTTCCTGTACTACTTCAATCCGACTTGTAGGCGATTTGTACCCATTGATTTTAATGGAAGTCGCCTCCAAGTCTGATCACTGTCTTAACTGAAGCGACTTTCCAGGAAGATAACAGACATTTCTCAGGCAAACCTCTCCCTCCCCCTCCCTCCCCTAGAGCTGATTGTTGTTTGATTGGCCACTGGAAAGTCTCCTGTCCTGGAGACGACTTCAAGTCGTGTTGTAAATCGCCCCAGATATCCCTGTGGTTCATGTTCAAGTCGTGTCGGAGTCGCCTCTGAAAGTCGCGCTGGAAGTCGTGTCGCCCTAGTGTGAACCGACTCTGAGGAGCATTCAATCTCACCATCACTTCAAACTTTCTGCTATTTGAAATACATTCCCTGAAATGTTAAACAGATTTATTTTGTGCCTAAAACATACTCATTGCAATAAGAACACTTTTCCTTGAACTAAAACCACCTTCCAAGTTAGAATTTTGTTCATCTTGCTCATTTAAATTTCCTCATTGCTATGGTCGAAAATGATTGCCGATTTGACCTTACAAAATTAAGTGTACGTTCCAAAAATAAACATTTCCGAATACAATTCTACTTATGTATGGCCAGCTTTGCTCCTTCTCTCTCTGTATAATCAACCGGGCCTCATCAGTAGTGCAAGTTACATCATCATAGTGAAGTGGGTTTCTGAAATCCACAATGCACATTAACATAAAAAGAGTAAGGTGAGGTTAGCAAGCCCCTCATAATATATATCCATTTTGTTGTGTGTTACAAATACATATGTACTAACAGTCATTTTAATCAATAAAAGAGACAACAGTGATCCATTAAAATACAAAGTACCGCTTGTGATTTATTTCCTTTAATTCCATTGATTTATTTATTTATAGATAACCTATAAATAACTGTGACCTATATATATATATATATATATATATATATATATATATATATATAGGCAGTATGATCTGCACATAATATATTGCCCCCAATACTCCCATCTATATTGGCACAGTGTGTATGCCATTATCATTATGTTGTAAATTACTTGGTAAACTGATTTACTGTTACTTATGTCCTCAGAGATGCCACAATGTATTTTAACTCATAGCATGACTGCGGTGTTTTCAGCTGTATTGTTCTCATATTAAAGCCCAACTCTATCCAAAATGTTTTATTTTGAATACAGTGGGTGAAGAGTTAGGGCCTCTGTCGGTTTTTTTTTTTTTACATCTGTGCCCCTTTTTGGGAGATTATTCCTCACTGTCAAGGCAGGAAATATTGGGAAATCCATCAAACAGGGACACTGACCAATCACATTTTTATTACAGTGGGGAAGGTTACAGATGCCATTGTGTTTTTTTTTTTTTTTTGCTACCTGTCCCAGTGACACCTTTCATTTCTTGTATGGGAGTTACAGAAAAAGGAAATCAAAGAAAATCACCTCCATGCAGTACCAAAGAAAAATAAAAACTTGAAAGACATTGTAATACTCCTCTACTCTCAAATTAAAGAAAAACAGGTTGTTCCGAGTCAGGTTTAAAAAAATCTTTCACCAGCTTGTCATGACCGGCATACCTCAAAATATCTTTTTTTTTTTACAAGAGACAAAATATCCTATTTTCATCTAAACCAGCCACAACCAAAGAGGAAAGCTTTACCCCCCTAGAAGAAAAGGAACTGCACAATCAAATGTATGAATAAGGCTAGAGCTGAGTTGACTAAGGAGTATTGATAAGAAGAATCTGTTTGTACAGCTGAACTATTCGAAAGTTCTCAGTCTAAAGGGCAGGGCCGACCAGCTAAAGAAAATGTCATATACATGTCGATAGATATCGTTCTTTCCTCCTATTTTCTCTCCCTCATATATATGTGGATATATACATACTGATCATAAATGACGTCCATGCCACATTGTGAACTTATAAAGAGAACACATGTATATATATTGCATAATGAAAACATATGACAATACCCATCACACCTATATTGTGTTCACATTAATGAGATATGGACCATGTTATTGTTCATGCAATCATGCAGTTAGTATGATTCTAACAAATCAAATACACATTCAAGGATTACATTATGTGCCAATTATTAGGGAGCAGTATGGACATATATTCAAATCCCCAAGTGTAGATAGATATTCATAGAAAGGAAACGCATCTACTTTTGACACAATGGGGTAGATTCAAAGAGCAATTGAGTCTGTGTAACCATAGTTACGCAGCGCAATTGCTTACCTGCGCCGGCGTTACGAATGCTCCTTATTCAGGAACCTCGTTACGCCGACTGCAGCCTAAGAAATGACTGGCATAAGGCTCCTTATGCCGTCATATCTTAGGCCCCATACACACGAGAGGATTTATCCGCAGATACGGTCCAGCGGACCGTATCCGCGGATAAATCCTCTCGAGGATTTCAGAGGATTTCTATGCGATGGCGTGTACACACCATCGCATTGAAATCCGCGCTGAAATCCTCTGCCGATGACGTGTCGCGCCGTCGCCGCTATTATGACGCGGCGACGGGCGCGACGCTGTCATATAAGGAATTCCACGCATGCGTCAAATCATTACGACGCGTGCGGGGAATCCCTTTAGACGGATGGATCCGGTAAGTCTGTACAGACGAGCGGATCCATCCGTTGGAATGGATTCCAGCAGATGGATTTGTTGTGCATGTCAGCAAATATCCATCTGCTGGAAATCCATCCCAGGGGAGATTTCTCTGCGGATAAATATCCGTTGGCGTGTACACACCATAGGATCTATCCGCAGAAACCCATTTGATGGGATTTATCTGCGGATAGATTCTATGGTGTGTATGGGGCCTGAGGCTGCATTCTTACGCAGGCCGCTAGGTGGCGTTCCCATTGTGGTCAGCGTATAGTATGCAAATTGCATACTAACGCCGATTCACAACCCTACGCGAGCCCTGCATACGCAGTTTACGTCGTTTGCGTATGTCGGTTTTTGCGTAAGGCTGCCCCTGCTATTAGCAGGGGCAGCCAATGCTACGTATACCTGTCGTTCCCACGTCGCAAAATTTTAAATTTACATCGTTTGCGTAAGTGAATCGTGAATGGCGCTGGACGCCATTCACGTTCACTTTGAAGCAAATGACGTCCTTGCGACGTCATTTACCGCAATGCACGTCAGGAAAGTTTCCCGATGGAGCATGCGCACTACGCTCGGCGCGGGAACGTGCCTAATTTAAATGATCCACGCCCCCTTACGGGATCATTTAAATTTTGCGCGCTTACGCCGGGCATTTTGCCGGAGCGCCCACGCAATTTACAGAGCTACTGCTCCGTGAATCGAGGGTAGAGCAGATAATTTGCGGGGTTGCAGGGCAAAAACAGAGCCCTGCGCCTACGTAAAAACTGCGCAAATCTAACTGAATCTACCCCAATAAGTTTAGAAAAACATTGGTAAGCCTCAGACGCCCCCCAGTGGCTGAAAATAATATCTCCTCTGGTACCTGGCCGATCGTAAGAATTCCCGTCCAATAGAAAGGAAGCCAAACCTCCTGGGATGAACTCAGGACAATTTTATGAGCATATTGTTCAAAATGGTATAAAGATGGTGAAGGCCCATAAGGCAAGGATGACAGACCCCACACACCTGATGCATCCCTAGATACCTGCTGATTTCTGACCACTCCCCACCTGGCTGGACCTTGTGACGTGACTGTCCCCCTTTAAGTTTGGTAAGATACAGATCATCCAGATCATATATCATCTTCTTTCTCAGAATTGTAGGGATTCTATTTTAGGGGTTATGTATTGATGTTCATTTGATTGTTTAGGGGTGTATTATTCCAACTGTGTTTTAAGGAATTCAAGTATATATTTCCATAAGTTAAAAAATTTGTGATCACCAGAGAGATTTCCTCCATAAAATCTTGGTACTCTGTTGGTTGAATAATTATCCAAATTTAGCAATATTAGTCTGTAGAACTTGGTGAGACACATTTCGGATTTCTTTCCGGCCGGAAGAAACTCGAAGGACTGTTTCCCTGAAGCAACAAGGAATATTGCGTGGTTGATTTTAAAGCATACATTACTGTACCTATTTTTCCAACAGACCAATATGGGCCCCTCAGAGTTATTATATTAATTATTGTTTAATCACAAGTTGATGTTTTTATAGTGTATGTGTAAAGTGTCAATCACCAGTAAATCTTGTTCTTTATGAAATTGTATGAATATACTCTATAATTAATAAAGTCAAATTATTTACTTGTTAATTTGGTGGGACATATTTTATACTTTGGTAAGAAAACCCCATAAATTAATGAACTCAGGAAAAGATTACGGTATGCATTAAAATTCTGAACTAAGTTCATCAAATTACCGTAAGTTTGGAGGCACTAAATAAAAGATATATAGCATTAAGATCTAAATAGAGATCTCATACCATACTCACAACAAGCTCCAACATTAGCTTATGTTATATACTTCATACTGTCTACACAGTATGTCAGAGGAGTACATCCAGGGGTCGTTATTGCGACCCCAACCCCATGTTCCAGGGGGCCTGTACAGCCCCCCTATATGCCTGGATTGGAGAGCGGCGGGGGCGGTGGCATATAGAGGAATCGATACTCCATGTACTGTAGCCGTTGAATGCCCGCTTCTTCTCCTCTCCCTTCCACAGGCATTCAGTGGCTGCAGGAGAGAAATGGAGGGCACTGTTTCCACCACATGCCACTCCTGCCGCCTCCCTAATCATGCCCTGATATCATGGCCCCCCTTGCAGCGCTGTCAGGTTTCCCCACTCCCACAGGCTGCTGGGGGGGATCTGTCAGGGTGGAGAGGGGAAAGGGCCAGTAAATGTGTCAGTTACCAGCCTCTTCATTGTCTTAATGAATGAAGTCAGTGATCGGTACCGTTTTTTTTTTATTCACTGACAGCTGGAGCATAGTAAACTGTGTTTACTATGCCTCAGTTTATGAATGAACAGGAAGCTCTGCAGCCTCAATTGCACAGAATGAATGAATAGGAATGGCTCTGTACAGAGATAGGGACTGATGAATTTGTCCTAAGACCCTTTCTCTATATCAAAAGTGAGACACCTGGTATTTCATCAAAGCCCCCCAATATTGTTCCTAAAAACTATGTAAAAAAAAAATGTATAGAAATGCTAAAAAATATATAACAATAAAAAAAAAACTACTGACACCAGTAGCGGAACTACTAGGGTTGCAAAGGTCACATTTGCGGCTGGGATATGGCATTGTGACACTGTCTGTGGGGAGACCCCAAGATGACAGGAATGTGGCCCGCTGCAGGACCGTGATAAAGGGTCCCAAACAATGGGAGTACAGGGCCCTGGGATAAATTAGAAGGTTTCTTGCACCGGGCCCTGAAGGTGCAGCTTTAACTAAATTTGAATAATGTCCTTGTGTATGTAGTACAGCAGTGTAGAGTATAAAGAGCAATATTATCAACTTACATCTCTGTATCCAAGCAAACTCATTATGTCACATTATATTATGTCACTTAGACAGATATAGATGCAGACCATCTTATGACAGACATGTACCTTCCCTATGTCTGGTTTCGATTACAACAAAAAATCCCCTTCTTAAACAACAATATTTACTTGATCAGCAAAATGATAACTTTAAAGGAACAGTTGAGCCTTAGATTACAAAACATAAGGGGGACTTTTTTTACATGACATTTTAATTGACCCCCTCTCCAGGAGAAGCACATCCTTTAACAGTTTAACACCCTTTTGCATGTGGGTGATTAGACGGAACCCCAATCGTCTGTACGGGGGAAAAGAAGAGAGCAGATTCTCGGTTTTCCCCTTGGGATTTCCGACGGACCTTTTCCCGTTGGGAATCCCGGTCGTGTGTACTAGGCATAACTCTCAGTTTGCCTATGCCAGGCATGTCCAAAGTCCGGACCGGGGGCCAATTGCGGCCCGCGTTCTGGTTTAATGTGGCCCCACTGGTAATTTGGATATATATCTCTTTTGTAGCCCCCAACGAATGCATCGTGCATTCAGAGGCTGCATTCATGTAAATAGTGAAACTGCATTCATGGTACTTTTGAGGCTGCATTCATGGCAATGGTGAGGCTGCGTTCATGGCAATGGTGAGGCTGCAGATGGGCACTGATTAGGCTGCATTGATGGGCAATGACCCTTATTTTGCTTTATATTTAATTAATTTTTTTTTCTGAAACTTCCCTCTTACAGTGAAGGTGTGTGTTATACGCCGATAAATACGGTATATCCAAATAACACGCCCGAGCTCATCCTTAGAATCTTGAACACACACAGCTAAAAAGGCAAGAGAATTCTTGTTGGGCAGAGTATTAGTTAATTTGCATTTAATTTTAATGGTTCAAAGAATGTCAGGCAAAATGGTCGGCCCTTACGCATGTTCACTTCATCAAATCTGGCCCTCTTTGAAAAAAGATTGGACACCCCTGGCCTATGCCATATTGTACACAGCAATAGAATCCCTTTTATCATGTTTTATTTTATTCTCTGTTATTCTGTGTTTTTTCATGCAAAGCCTCATCTCTCTTTCCCACTGACAAAGTGCATGTGTTTTTTCTTCAATGCCTTCAGTGGCCTTTGCTCACTAACAATTTGACTTGTTATCAGGCTAATGAAAACTCTGACCCTTGTAAAAGCAATCACAGACATCTGAAATGGCACCGTGCCACTTCCACCAACAGTGTCCTTAAGTGGCAAAATGAAATACAACACAGAAACTGGGAGCATATGCCTTCAAGCACATGTACATATGTTATCTGGATGTATGAATGCTGGAGGAAAAAAATGCAGCATTCAAAGGATCCTTGGTTTGTTTAGCTATGACTATTAAAAACACTTAAAAAAAAAATCTTCTTATTTTTTTTAACCCTCAAAGCAATGCCTTACAAAGCATGGTGAAGTAAAGAATCAACATACATTTTAGAGAACTAAGTTTCTGGCTATCAGAGGCTAATTGAGACCAGTATAGTGAACCTATTTTAAATGGTTGACTACAATTTTCAAATGAGGCTTTTTCACTTAGGTGTATGCAATAACTCTGGTTTTGAACATGCAACTTATTAAGTAAATCCTTAAAAATTCTACATTTTTTGTGCTGTAGATCTGTGTTTTTCTCAACCAAGGTGCCGTCTGGGTTCCTCCAGGGTGCTGTCAGTGAAGGAATGCCCTGGATCAGTGTCATGAGTTTGGTTGGATCGGCCGCCAGAACTATAGCAAATGATGGTCTGGGACCAGGACACATGCTGGAGTCATTTACTAAAATTGCATGGTGCAAAATCTGGTGCTGTGCTGCAAAGAAACCAATCAGCTTCCAGGTTTTATAGTCAAAGCTTAATTGAACAAGCTGAAGTTAGAATCTGGTGCAGCTGTGCATGGAAGCCAATCAGCTTCTGAGTGCACCAGTTTTAGTAAATACCCCCCATGGCGTCATTCAATTCTATGGTAAAGACAGCTGGCTCGCCAGCACCATGACAATGCGTGGCACTGATACAGGGCAGACGGGATGCAGGGTCATTCCCATTCATTGGAAGATGAAATTCCACCTTCTCCAGACCACCTCTACCTCCCACCCTCTGCTGGAAGCAAAAGGTAGGGCTCTGTTGTGAACTGTGTGATCATCAGAGGACTGTGTGACTGGGGGACTCTGTGGTGGGGGACAGTGTGATTGGGAGGCTCTGTAATGGAAGGAACCTGTGGTGATGGAGGTGCTCTACTGTGATTTGAAGGGTCTGATGTAAATAAGAAGCCTGTGATGCTAAGGGGTGACTGTGACATGAAGGGAGACTCTAATGTAACAGGGAGAACATCTGACATGATGGGGGCTCTGATGTGAAGGGGGATTCTGATATTAAGGGAGGGCTCTGATGTTATGGGGGGCCTCTGATGTGGAGGGGGGTTGCTAAACTTCCTCAATGTAATTATAGGTTGTAACCCTAAAAAATAAAGATCATGTTCCTTTAAAGCAGGGATATGCTTGAAAGATATTCCCTTGAGGGAGTTCTATAGGTATTTGCAGGTCCGTCATTTCTTTCAAACACATTATGCAGCTGTACCCTCTGACACTAACACGGTGTTTGAGACGCTATGTTCAACCTCCCCTAGACAGAAGGGTCTTATCTCGGTGCTGTACCGCTCTATGGGGGGTGGGGATGGTGATTTGGTTTTGAAACACATGGCCCAGTGGGATCAGGAGTTGGGCCTCGATTATGATTACAAGGACTGGGAGGCTTGCTGGCAGAACATGAGGAAATGTTCTGTCTCTCTTTCAGTTAGGGAGACAGCAGTGAAATTGTTCACACGATGGTACCTCACCCCTCTCCGTTTGAGTAAAATTTTTCCTCAGAGTTCCCCCTTATGCTTTCGCGGATGTCCCCATCAGGGTTCTTTCTTGCATTTGTTTTGGGAATGTGAAAAGTTGCGCCCAACTTGGGGGGAGGTCTTGGTTTTGATGGATAAGTTGGCGGGGGGTAGCATGGCTCTGACACACACTCACTGTTTGCTGTTCGAGAGTATCCCTGATACTCCTAAACCCCTGATGCGTCTGCTGCACACCATCTGTGTGGCAGTTCAGTGGACAATTGCGCTCCACTGGAAGTCCAGTGTCGTTCCTCTGGCACAGATAGTAGCTAGGGTGGATCAGATTATGCTCACAGAGAAGATTCATCATACTCTTAGAGACACTATGCATCTTCATGATGCTAAATGGAGCCCTTGGTTCTCGCATCGTATAATAGAACAGTCATAGACTAATTTGAGTACATGGTCTATTAGAGAAGAACTTTTTCGATCTCGTTCTGCTGATAAGAATTCTTGTGATTTGTTATGATTTTTTTGTCTTTTATTTTTGTCATCTTTTTTTTTTTGCTTTTCCCTGTTTACTTGGTTGATCCTTTGCTAAAGGCTATCCTTATGGTATTTATGACAGATGATGGTTATGAGTTTAAATAAGCTGTCTTTGTGGATAAGATGTCTCTGTTCTAATTGATGATCACAGAGGTCCTTTCCTCTGACTGTTTTACTTTGTGATATGCCTTATCTGACTGTTCATGCTTATAATCAACCTTGTTGGATGTATTTTTTTTGTATTTTGTCTTCTTCAAAATAAAGAACTTTTCAGTAAAAAAAAAAAAAAAAGCAGGGATATGCAATTAGTGGCCCTCCAGCTGTTGCAAAGCTACAAGTCCCATTATGCCTCTGCCTCTGGGTTTCAAGCTTCAATCTTGCTATGCATCATGGGACTTGTAGTTCTGCAACAGCTGGAGGACCGCTAATTGCATATCTCTACTTTAAAGCATATTAAACAGCATAGTGATTGTGCTGTCTAATTTGACTCTTTCTATGCTGTAAAGTAGTTGATCCTGCCTGTTCCTGTGTCCCTTATGTGAACTGACCACAGTTATCATGGCTGCAGATCCATAATACCGTGGTCAGTTTACATGCCTCCAGCTGTTTTAGAGTCTCTCCTCTCTCTCACCTCTCCCCTTCCCTCTCATCCTTCATGTGACAGTAAAGTCAGTGAATAGTACTACTACCATTACCTCTGTTATAACAAGGTATACGACACAGTGTCAATGTTTTTTTTAAAATGATGCAGCTAAACACCTTATTACAGAGTGCCGCTGTGCCTCCCCTTAATAAAGACTACAGCAGGAGGAGCTAAGCGGACAGCACAGCAGTCACGTGACTGGCTAATATCAGAGAGGAATCTCAGCCCCTCCCACTGTAGTCCTTAGATCAGGGTAAGGAGAGCTGTGGGAGGTCACATGACCACACAGCAGCGCTCATAAATAAGGTATTTAGTGGCATTTTTTTTTTTTTTTTAATGGACACTGCGTATTATACCCTGTTATTACAGAGGGGCTGGCAGTAATGGTATTCACTGACTTTACAACCACTTTAAATGCATCAACATGGTTGTGTGCAATGTTTCAGGCTCGGGTTTCCTACAGATAAGTAACATTTATATTTGTTTAATTTTTAGACTGGGGCACCTTGAGACTTTGCATACTTTTAAAGGGTGCCACGACTGGAAAAGGGTTGAGATACATATAAAATGTGTATGTTTTTGACAATGAACTTAATTTCAATGTGCCGGTTAAAAAAATATATAAAAACACACATACATATTTAGCTTCTTTTTTTTGTTTAAGTAATTCACTAAACTTTATGCCATTAATGTGCACCATTAATAATGAACAATTCAACTTGAAATGCATTTTCATGCATTTTTTTTAGCAAACAAGGGTGAACAGATCCCTTAGTGTGCTCCTTTTTACTTTACAGATTGAATATACATTTTGGTGAGCAATTATTTCATTACAGCAGTAGAATGAAAAATATTGGTACAGACACACATACTATATATACAGATAGCATTAGGATAATGAAGTGAACACTCAGCTCTTGTTTCTGATAGACCCTATTATTAATAAACAAGCAATAACCTCCAGAGTTCTCTCCGCATGTGTTCAGGGGAAGAGAAGTACATATCCTCCCATTCCGCGTTACAAATATATTTATTAACTATACAATAGGGAGTTTTTGTCAACCACTGGATAACATGACAGAGAATAGGTCACTTACACCTTATTACTGACTACTATGATTTATTGTTGGACTGAAAGCAAAAGTCTCCAGAATCCCCAGAGTACTGCTAATCAGATACAGTTTAACAGTCTGAATTTCAGGAGCTTTGTATGGATCACACTGTCCAAACAGTATATTGTCTCTTCAGTCTTATGACAGTCCAAAAATGTAGGCAGAAAATAAACAAATGGAAAAAAAAAGTATCAGTAATGGTTTGCATATTATTATTTTTTTTCTTTTAAAGTTTGTTTTATACTGTATTTTTATTATTTATTATTTTTATTACCTGAAGTGTCCTTTAAGCTCACCCTGCTGGATTGAAATAGATCATTCATAAGCAGTATTTCATACTTCCTAGAATTTCTAAAGGTTTCATGCACACTGGGGCTTATTGTAAACACTTAACCTGGCAGGAGAAAAGCAGTTTCAAAAACGCCCCTAAGCCACATTTTTGCAAAAACGCATAGGCGTTTCATGCACTCAGGTTTTTATTTTATTGGTCAGAATATTGAATTATTTTGGTCATTAAAATGAAACACACTCAAGCTTGAAATGAGCCTAGTGCTTAGGCATGTTTAGATGCATTTTCAAGCGTTTAGGTGTGTTTTGGTGTTTTTTCTGCCAAAACGCTCCTCATTTGAACACACAGCAAATGTTTTTTTTTCTGCCTCTCGATCTTGTACAAACGAGCGAACATGTCCGATGAAAACGGTCCGCGGACCGTTTTCATCGGACATGTCCGCTCGGAGATTTCGGTCTGATGGTTGTACACACCATCAAACTGAAATCCCCGCAGACAGACAGCGCGGTGACGTGGTGGTGACGTTGACGCCGCCACACCCGCAAACCTGGAAGTTCAATGCTTCCACGCATGCGTCTAATCACTTCGACGCCATGCGCGGCTTCTCGGGCCAGCGGACATGTCCGATGAGTCGTACTGTCCGACGGACAGGCTTCCAGCGGACAAGTTTCTTAGCATGCTAAGAAACTTTTGTCCGCTGGAAACCTGTCCGCTAGGACGGGAAACTGTCCGGTCGGCCCTACACACAACCAAACATGTCCGCGGAAACTGGTCCGACGGACCAGTTTCAGTGGACATGTTCGGTCGTGTGTACGAGGCCTAAATGTCCATGCCTCTAAACTTGTGTAAACACCTATTTGTGCATGGACACATATGCTAACATGGAGGGGTGTTTAGAGGCAGAAAAAAAAACCCAAGCGCTTGTAAAAGAAGCTTTTTGAGCTCAACTGTGCATTAGGCTTTGAAGTACGACATAAAATAACTAGGGGAAAATGGTAAAAAATATAATAATTTTGTTTAAGTCCAGCTGTATATTCGTTCTGAATTATTAAATACAACTTTGGCATGGTTCACTTTGACTTTGAAGGCGACATCCATGCGTGACTATATCACCACTTACATACGATTTCTTTAACAGAAGTCAATGCAAGTTGTATTGAAGTCACCCCAAAGTAGTGCAGGAATATTTTTCTACGTCAGAGCGACTTGAATTGCACCGATTAGAATGGTTCCATTGCCGTTAATGGGTCATGCGACTTTGAACCGGGGCTTATAGCTGAACTTCAGGACAACAGCCCAATACAAAAGGTTAAAAAAAATATAAGGGAGCCAAATGATTTTGTACTTATGTTTGTCCAGTTCTGAGCTCCGGTCCTGGCCTCAGGGCCTATGCTACCACTAGGCAAATTAGGAAGCTGCCTAGGGCGCACTGCTGCCTAGGGCGCCTGGCCACTGATGTTTTTACTCTTTTCTCTCTGCAGCAAGCAACTAATTCTCAGCCATAGTGTCAGAGGCGCAGCGGTGGTGGAGGACTGTGTCCAGACTGGAAGCAAGCAAATATTAATTGATGGGCACTGGTAGGCTCTATTGATGGGCGCTAGTGAGGCTACATTTGATGGGTGAGGGTGAGGCTGTATTGATGGGCGCTGGTAGGCTGCATTTAATGACGCTACATTGATGGGTGCTGGTAGGCTGCAGTTGATGGGCGCCGGCGAGGCTGCAGTTGATGGGCTGCATTTGATGGGCTCTGGTGAGGCTGCATTTGAAGGGCGCTTCATTAAAAAGGTAAGGTTTACATGGGGAGGGAAAAGGGGGTGGAGTCTGGGGTGGAGCTAGGCGGCAAAGTTAGGTTTTACCTAGGGTGTAAAAAATCCTTGCACCAGCCCTGCTGGCCATGGCAGGCTAAAAACATTAATCAGAGGCAATTCTACATGTGAGTGGAACCATTGCTTTTACAGTAAAAGCTTGGTTTGAGATGGTTTTTCAAGACAAGCTAAATATTTTTGGAGCGCCCACCCCCGAAGGAGCCGCTGATTAGTTTGGGATCGGCTTACTGAGTTATCTTTTTGACTTAGTCTAGGGGTGATGTCTGTGAGTGTGAATAAAGAGCAAGTGTCCAGACATCAATTCAGTTTTCAATGCTTTATTCCAAGGCCTAACACGGCCAACATCAACATGACACACGACAGAGAAAAGTTGATGAGCGTAGAGAAAACTTTAGTATCAGGCCTTGGATATGAAGAGAGAGCAAGCCTGTTCTCAGCAATGATATAGCTCAATACGTCGCCACCCCAATCAGGGTGGGTAAAGTGCCCCCGGACAGGCAGTTATCTCAGGTCTGGCAGCCGGAGCGTCACTTGCGGATCACTAGGAGGAAACAGACCTCTGCCACAGGCCTGACTCAGGGCCTCTGCCACAGGCCGGGCAACTTGGGATTTGTGAGATGAATTTGAGCAAATCCTTCCAGTTAGTTCCGTCAGTGTCACCCACTGATAGCTTGCGCAAACCTGTCATATGGTGTGGTGACCGGATCCCCGATGGTTCGTCTAGGCCTCCTGGACAACCTCTAGTTCTAGGTTCCCCCGAGCCAATCCCCCATCGCACAGCCTCCAGCTTAGGATCCTCTCAACAGAAGGTTGGGACCCAGCAAGTCGCTGGAGCCCCTCTCAATGTCAGGATGAGGCTCTGCATGGTGCACAACCTCAGTGAAGCAGGCCACAGTGGCGGGGCCCATGGATGCGCGTACCCTGAAGGTGGGTACCGAACCTGGAACTCGGGCACTGCACTGCATAGAACAACCCGCCAAAAGTGGCTATCCCCCTCCCAGCATACCCAACGAGGGAAGAACTCCTCTCATTGGCTGCTGGTAGAAGGTGGGTCCGTCAGAACCCCTCTAGCGCCAACTGCCGCCCAGGGGTGACAACATACCCCTGGAACGCAGACTGAACTACAGGACCGATTCTGAAATGGGCAGCAGCCTGAGTTTCCATAAATCACGAATGGGAGTAAAACTAAGCCTTCCATTCCCCACTAACTTTAGTGTAGCGCCCGCATAGAAAGTAAGGGGGCGCTACATTTTGATACATTTTTCCTTGTTATACAAGCGATGTCTTGATATAAGAGTAGCGTAATGTCACAGCTGAGTATAAAAGAGAAGAGAGGAGCCTCTAAGTGTAACAATATTAATGAAGGTACAACATTTAGCAACTTATTGCTACACTTAGAGGTGCTTCTCTTCTCTTTTATACCCTGTAAAAAAATGTTTTGATATACAAGTGCTTTGGATTACAAGCATGTTTCTGGAACTAATTATGCTCGCAAACCAAGGTTTTACTGTATTCCTATTACTGCTATTAACATTTATGGCCTTGTTTTTTTTTTAAACTTGATTAATGTAAAGGTGTCCAGCTTGTACAGGTTCTTTCCTGAGAAAACAATGATTCATCAATACATGCTGGAGAATCTGTGAGTGCCACTATTACAACAATACCTTCTAGATACCTTCTACTACAATACTCAAAAGGACATTGCCATGTTTGTTCAGGTATCATGCAGGGTTGGCATCTACTTACTGAACTAAGATAATGGCTCAGAAATGACACACACACACCCCATAAGTACAACTTGGTGCATGTGCAGTTCTTGACTGTGTACACAAATGTCTGACACAGATCAATGCTCTGCTGCACCCTACCATTGTATATTGTATTCCAATGTTACAGTCTGAATTATCACTGCAGGAGAAAACGCTTTCTCTCTCCTGCAGCAGACTGATGACATCGCCTCAGCCTATCAAAGTCACTGGACTGGAACTCGAATACCTTTTATCATTAAAAAACATTTAGCAGTAGAGGTCTCCACTGTCTTCTAAATGCAGTAAAATGTCAGGAATTTGACTATGCAGTCTTGTAAAAAAAGTACTGAAATATCCAGTCAATAATTTTAAAAGTGTAATGCCGCGTACACATGACCGTTTTTCGGGTTCTAAAAAATGATTTTTTTTTTTATGTCATTAAAAACCATCGTGTGTGGGCTCCAGAGCATTTTTCACGATCTAAAAAATGGCCATTAAAAATTTCGAACATGCTCTAATTTTTCACAACGTTTTTAACGTTGTCGTTTTTAAGGTTGTAAAAAATGGTCGTGTGTGGGCTTTAACGTCGTGAAAAAAATGTGCATGCTCAGAAACAAGTTATGAGACGGGAGCGCTCGTTCTGGTAAAACTAGCGTTCGTAATGGAGATAGCACATTTATCACGCTGTAACAGCCAGAAAAGCGTGAATCGTCTTTTACTAACACAAAATCAGCTAAAGCAGCCCAAAGGGTGGCGCCATCCGAATGGAACTTCTCCTTTATAGTGCCGTCGTACGTCTTGTACTTCACCGCGCTTTGCTAGAGCATTTTTTTTTCACGATTGGGTTGAAAAAAACGTTGTTTTTTCTAGACCCTTAAAAATTTAATTTTTTAGAACCCGAAAAAACGGTTGTGTGTACGCGGCATTAGGGACATTTTTTTCAATTATTTTTTTTTTCTTTGCAATAGGTAAATGAAAGATGTTTTTACATTTACAGGTAATACACAGCAATAAAACATGCGATATATGTAAGTACTGTTAAAGAACCATAGAGATGATTCATATGATAACCAGGCAATATATGAAGTAAAAATAATTGCAATTGATTATACCCAGCAGGTTGTAAATTTGTGTCCAATTCCTTATTATTTCCAGTCAGGGAAGATATAAATGATCAGTTAATCTGAGCATCCAGTCAATGTCTATGCCCTGCATAATGCCTATGCAACACATAGCTGTGATTAACTGAAATAAAAGACTTCCAATTATCAAGGGGTTACTATTTGACAAGCACATATTTTCTGTTAATGCTATTTATAACTAGCAAGCAGCAAAGGGGAAGAAAAGGTCACTTTTTAGGTCGGCTTTAAAGGGGTTGTAAAGGTAAAAAATGTTTTCCCTAAATAGCTTCCTTTACCTTAGTGCAGTCCTCCTTCACTTACCTCATCCTTCCATTTTGCTTTTAAATGTCCTTATTTCTTCTGAGAAATCCTTACTTCCTGTTCTTCTGTCTGTAACTCCACACCGTAATGTGACGCTTTCTCCCTGGTGTGGCGAAAGCCTCTTGAGGGGGCGAGCAGGAGTGTCAGGACGCCCACTAACACACAGCTCCTTTCTCTATCTGCAAAGTAGAGAGCGTCCTGACCCTCCTGCTCGCCCCTTCCCCCTCAAGTATAGTTACAGACAGAAGAACAGGAAGTGAGGATTTCTCAGAAGAAATAAGGACATTTAAAAACAAAATGGAAGGATGAGATAAGTGAAGGAGGACTGCACTAAGGTAAAGGAAGCTATTTAGGGAAGTTTTTTTTTTACCTTTACAACCCCTTTAAAGCATATTTCCACTTTTTTTGTCGAATTTGAGAATACCCCACTATATATTTGTTATGTGTTCCCATTCGCACACATGCCTAAAATATATGCCCCATCTGAGAAATTCCATCGGAAATTCCGATGAATTCCATCGGAGTTTAAATATAGAACATGTTATATTTTACTTCGATAGAGTTCTGATGTGCTTTTGGCCCGATCGTGTGTACGCTGCATAATGCTTATCTATTTGCCTGTTGATATGTTCGATCTGGTGAGTGCATTATCCTACTAGCATGAGGTGGAGCACGTATGGCGATTGGCGGAAGTCCTTTCCAACATTATATTGTATTCACTTGGGGGTGATTTGGTGGATTCACCAAGCATGGACATTTCAGTGATTGGGATTGTAAAGCCTTTTATGAATACTGAAAAACTGTTTGAATCAATAGACCTACAATAGTGAAATAACAAACTTTGGGCTAGCGCCTTCTTTTCATTTTTTTTTTTTTTTTTTGGTGTTCAGAGCCATTGGACATTTCAAAAGGGGTAACTACTCATATTTAAAGTGGTTGTAAAGTCAAAAGTTTTTTTTTTTTTTATCCTAATGCATTTTATGCATTAAAATAAAAATAAAAATAAAACATCTGTGAGCAGCAGCCACCCCAGTACTCTCTAATACTTTTCTAAGCCCTATCTCCATCCAGGGATGTCCAATTGTGCCTCTGCCATCCGGGACTCTCCCTCCTGTTTGGCTGAGACACAGCAGCAGTGCCATTGACACCTGCTGCTGTCAAAGTCAGTTAGCCAATCAGGAGAGAGAGGGGGCAGCTTGCTGTCGGGGCACTTGACAGGAGGGATGGGCCAGGAGAGCTGAAGAGGATCCCAAAAGAGATGGATCTGGGCTGCTCTGTGCAAAGCCACTGCAACACTAACATGTTTGTTATTTTTATAGAAAAACATAAACAAGATGTTATATTCACTTTAAATATCCACTAGTGTCAGGGTGAGGTATGAAACACTGTTCACATATTACACCTAGTGCTCACTTTTTAATAGTTTCATACAAGCTCAAATTGTTTTCCTATCTCTGGCCTGGGGCAAAACAGGGATTTTGGAGATGCAATTTTGTTTTATGATTACGGTTCATTATTGAAGCCAGTGGCAGCTTCTTTTGGGGAGTGGCAAACAAACAACACCCCTCCAGGGGCGTGGCATGGCACAGAGACAGAACCCCCTGGCACTTAGCCACTTTTGTGGCAGGGCTGTGGTGTCCTCTCCTCCTATCCTGGAGTGCAGGCAGCGGCCGCAGCAGCTCCAGTGTCTGCTTCTCCAGTTTCCTCCGTGTGTGTCTCCTCTTCAGCCAAAGTGCTAGGCATTTAATAAGATCGTCTGATGCTTTGGCCAGTCGGGAAACAGGTCTCACAGACCTGCCTCCTAATTGGCGGGGAGGAACTTTAGTGTGATAATAGCGAAAATGTATTTGCTATGGTCAAACAACTGGGTGGACTTGGAAATCAATGCTCTGTGCTCCACGCCCACCCTTTTTTGAAGCCTATTCGAGCCTCTGGCTTTAATCAGGTGCTTCAAAAATACACCCACCCCACATTGGAGTCCATGGTCAGGCGCCATTGTAGATCAGGGGGGCTGAACGCATGGATAGGGGAGGCGGCACCCGTGCACCCTCTATGGATGGGCCCCCACTGCAGGTAGCTAGCATTTTTAGTAAATCAGCAATGGCACTTCCAAGTATTCTGTCAGTACAGCTCTCCATTAGCCATAGCTCGTGTGGGAGATGCACTAGCCCTAATCCAGGCATGTCCAAAGTCCGGCCCGGGGGCCAATTGTGGCCCCCGTTAAAGTTTAATGTGGCCCCCCTGGTAATTTGGATATATACTGTATTTATCGGCGCTCCCTCAGAGGGGACAGGGAGAGGGGGAACGAGTGCTGTCAAATTACATACAGGAGAATCTCTTGTTTACTCAGCGACATCTGTAATAGAAAGTCCCGTCTCCTGGGCTGCCATTGGACGACTCCTCTGTCTATCATAGGAGGCGGAAGAAATTGGATTAAAGAGGCTGCTGTGTAAACAAGAGATTCTCCTGTATGTAATCTGTTGGTGCTCATCCCGCCCCCCCCCCCCTTCCCTCCAAGGCTGCAGATGGACATCGATCAGGCTGCATTCATGGCAATGGAGAGGCTGCATTCATGGCAATGGAGAGGCTGCATTCATGGCAATGGAGAGGCTGCATTCATGGCAATGGCAAGGCTGCAGATGGGCACTGATTAGGCTGCATTGATGGGCAATGAAACTTCCCACCTAAAGTGAAGGTGCGTGTTATACGCGATAAATACGGTTTATCCAAATAACACGCCCACGCTCATCTCTTCACCACACACAGCCACAAAGGCAAGAGAATTTGTGTTGGGCAGTGTATTAGTACTCGAACGAACACACTTTTTAATAGTTCAAAGAATGTCAGGCAAAATGGTCGGCCCTTACGCATGTTCACTTCATCAAATCTGGCCCCCTTTGAAAAAGGTTTGGACACCCCTGCCCTAATCTATAGCTAATGAAATCATACGACCCATCCCATTGATTGCTTTCATTTGTTCTCTAGGTGCCAAAGATGGACATTTCTTAATAAGGTCAGCATAATAAATTAGAAGTTTCACCTGGCACCTTAGAAACAAAATCTTCTTTACTTGCTGTAAAACTAGCACATTTTTTTTTTAATAAAGTTTTGATGGAAAGGTTACCGTCTACTGGGACAGGAATAAAAAAAAAAACAGGTCCTATTAATCTAACGATCTGCTGTTTCGTTTTAGAGAAACCAACCTTATTTCACAAACCAAGATGAAATATGCAATGCATACTATTGATGTAGGAGCCATTCTGCATGATACTGATACACTACTGACATTGAGCTTATTATATTTGGAGAAATCTCATTTACCTTGGACAAAAGGCTGAAATGTTCTAATTTTGTAGCAGATATTGGGAATTATCTGTTTTTCTGTACGTGCTCCAAAGTCACTCTCCACAGGCAGTGAATTCATAATGGATGAGCAATTCCTTGAACACTGATATATTGCTACTGGGGTTTTCCTCTCTGGTGGATTCTAAACACTGTCATCACTCTGCCAGCCTAGAGGCAGGATAATGTCAGCGATGCTAAATATTCCCAGGTCATCGGACTTGTTTCTTCTGCAATAGAAAACACTGACTGATTTGGTGCTATTATTAACCTTTATCATCTATGTTTATTGAGCTAACAACATGCAGTATATAGGGCTCCTAGAAACTAGCTCCATCTACGCTGAAGCTATATAACTGATAAGCACTAAATATAGGCCTGCTCTTTTGAATTTGTTCCATGATTCTGTGCAAAGCAATGAGGCATGATAAGGGAAGCAGCTGAGAGGAGCTGAACATTGGATAAGGAGCTGGTTACAAGAGCACTGTAAAAGCTGCCTCCATACAGAATAACCAGGTGCAGGTCAATGTAATCATGGCTTGTTTTTATTTATATATATATATATTTATTATGGGGAAATATTAACCACTTCAGCTCCAAAAGATTTTACTCCCATCATGACCAGGCTATTTTTTCACTGCACTACTTTAACTGGCGAATGCGCGGTCATGCAATGCTGTACCCAAACAAGATTTACATATTTTTTTTCGCACAAATAGAACAATTTTTTGTTCACCACTGTTTTTTTTTTTGAGATATAAATTAAAAATACTGAACATTTTGAAAAAAAAGCGTCTATAAAATAGGGGATCGTTTTATTGCATATTTATTAATGTAGCGCCTGGTTACTTTCCAGAACCGGTGCTAGGTTAAATTTAGAGGGGGTCAGAGTGTTAGTCAACTCTGACCATCATGATTTGTTTAAATTTGGGCCTCTGTCTCAGCTTTGGCTGTGATGTGGGCTCATTATGTCCTTTCTGGGGTGCTGATCACACCCCAGGTCGGCAGGTGGCAGCACTGGAGTCAAGGATTGGGTGCTCTTACCCAACAGCCTATTAAGAGGAGTTTGCCTTGCTGTGCATTATGGGGGAGGGTATTTATGGGACAGATGCCATTGGTCTGGGTCTTCTCCTCGTGTGGCGCCCACCTTTATGGTAGCCACTCCATGCTGCCCCGGCAAATGGCCTTCCGGGTCGGGGTGTGCGTGCAACGCAGAGATCCTGGCTTCGGGATCATGTCGGCCCAGAGCAATTGATCTGCTGCTTGGGGACTCAGTAATCGACTGGGTCCCACCTAAGGAGGTCCTGGGCTGTCCGTCCTGTTGGAGGAAGCTGTACGGTGGAGAGTCTGCCTGAGGAGTACCAAGAGAGGCTGGTGTTCCGATAGGGGCCTGACCATCCATCAGGGACAAGGTGTCAAGTCCAGTCAAGAGGACTCCGGACTATTATTTTCTGCAACCATTGGGAGGGTCTGTGGCAGAGACTTAATCCCAAGTTTGAGTGTTATTCTGGCTGAAAGGGCTGTGAGAGAGGCCTGTCCAGGTGCGCTATACCCATTCCGGCTGGAGCGGCGAAATGAAATTCCGTTTTACATACACCTGAAACTGCTATTTCCATTTCTACTATTCCTCTATGCGTGCCTAACAATGTTTAGTGTGTTTACTGTGTGCTTTACAGGGAGAAATAAAAACGGGACACACTGCTGTATGAAGAGAGCCCTGTGTTGTTTACTGACACAGAGGTCTCTTCTGACATACCCTGAGCCAGTCAGCGTGTTTCCAGGCCATAAATCATTGTCTGGGACCTGTTAATTGGCTTGTGCTGCAGCGAATGGCAGTACAGTCTTCCGGGTCCGCAGACCAGGAAGAAAGCCACAACAAACAGGCACATAAGTGTGCTTGTGCGAATGACCTGCCGCAGTAAATGTACTATGGCGAGACAGCAAGCAGTTAAAACGTATTTCCACTTTTACAGCCAAATTGGGATAACACATACTTTGTACATGTTTGCACCGCCCAATCAAAATAAATGGAAAATGCATAACAAATGTGGCAAAAATGCATCAAAAATGCATAAATGATTGCGGTTTGGTGCATTTTTTTAGTCACATGTCTGTCTTTTTTCACAGGTGTAAAATGCACCAGAAACACGTCAAAAACACAGCAAAAATGCATATGCTTTTTAACAGCATTTTTGCAACATGTGAAAGCAGCCTTAAAGAGGAAGTAAACTTGTTTTTTCTTCTTTTTTCTTACCATTAAAAAAGAGGCATAATGGGCCAAATTCTCAAAAGAGATACGCAGACTTAACTCCATTTTTCTAATTTTACACGGCGCGTATATTTGCGCGCGATCGTCAAAACGACTTAAGCAAAGATTTCCGTATTTTCAGCCGTACTTAAATTAGTTACACCTGCGCATTCCCGGGCGCAAATTACGCTAGGCTCGCCGCTGTTTTTGATAGGCAAAGATGCAAATGAGGGAGTTAGGGCGATTCTCAGAATTAAGTGTGTGTGCCGTATTTTCCGCCCTGTGCGCACCTGTTAGTTTTTCTGACTAAATTTCCACATTATAAAACCAGCCCTAATTTTACACATGCTGTGGAAGGGTTTGCAGAAGGAAGTGACTAGAGGTTACAGCTCTAGTTGTGAAGGTTGTTGTTGAAAAATGCCAGAACCAGCAATGATTTTGACGGCACTTGCTGCCTTACAGGCACAAAGGAGGAGGAGGGCACAGAGGAGGAGGATGAGGGCACAGGCGCGTGTTTATCGGCCACGCCGTGATATTTGGCAAATGCCAGTTTATGAGGTCATTGGCAACTACCGATTTGATAGGGAGGCCATCCTGGAGATCACCCAACTCCTTCATGAGGATCTAATCGCCCCAACCCTACGTTCCCATGCCCTGACACCTCTTGAAAAAGTTATGGCAACCCTCCATTTTCTATCGAGTGGCTCATTCCAGCGAGCATCTGGAGGTGTGGCTGGGATGGTGCAGTCAACCATGAGTAAATGCCTACATCAGGTGGTCCCTGCCATACTGCGGCGCATGAGCCACCAGTTTGTCATGCCCACCCAGGAGGACCAGCGTGTGCAAGCAATGACAGACTTTTACAATATTGCTGGCTTTCCTAAGATCATTGGGGCGATTGACTGCACCCATGTGGCACTCCAGCCCCCCCATGATACTGAACACCTGTTCAGAAACAGGAAAGGCTGGCATTCAATCAATGTCCAGATGATCGTAGATGCACATGGCCTCATCTGGCACGTTTGTGCCAAGTTTCCCGGCTCGTGCCATGATAGTTTCATACTAAGGCAGACCAAGATCTACAGAGACTTTGAGATGAACGTGTATGGAGACAGCTGGCTGATTGGTGAGTGACATTGGTGTCAGGTATGCCCCCCCCATGATGGAGACATCACAAGGGGCACATGCATGACTAATATCCTCCTGTCTTTTCCCTTACAGGTGACTCAGGATATGCATTGGGACCCCACCTGATGACCCCCTTTAGGAACCCCCAAACACCCGGAGAACGAAAATACAATGAGGTGCACAGCCAGACCCGGGCTATAGTAGAGCGGACTTTTGGCATGCTAAAGTCACGATTCAGATGCCTGGACAAGACTGGGGGTACACTATTGTATTCCCCAGACTTTGTATGCAAAATTATTGGTGCATGTTGCATACTGCACAATTTTGCATTAAGAAGGGGCATGCATGTGGAGATATCTCCTGACCTAACCCCCCACCCAGGCAACCCCCCCCCCCAAACCCCTCTACCCGGTCTGCTGAGGGCCAGGCAATCAGGAGACAACTGTCTGAAGGCATCTTTGCCCAGTAAATGCATCCTAATACTATTTTTGTTTTTGATTTGCCAAGACCAAATCACAGAGATTATGTGACCTTTAAATCTTTATTTTGGTAAATAAATGCACATTACTTATATGCCAAAGAGAATGTTTATTTTTATTTACAAAACGCACATTAATTATCTCACAATGAGAATGCATGAATGCACGTCACTGTGGTCCCTAGCACAGACACATCACATGCACATCGAATTGGATTAGATCCAAGTACCCCCCCCCCCTTTGGTACTTGGGAGCAGTAACGCCCCGCCACGGCTCCAATTATGTCACTGTGCATTCATACACCATTCAGGAACCTAGGATGACTTCTCCCTGGTCCTGGGGATCCCTACTCCACCAAAACTGAGGGTGACACCCTTATGTTTTCAGGAATGCCATCCCCCCACATTCACACATCATTCACACACATATACCAAATCATAAGTACAGTGTAAAAAAAAAAAAAAAAAAGTACCCCTGCAAATTAGGGATGTTGCCGAGTGCTCCTTCTGGGCTGCCCACGGGCACGGGCACGGGGACGGCCACGGGGACGGCCACGGCCAACTGGGGGATCTTCACGGGGGGGGTCTGTGCAGGGGAGGGAGTATTTTCAGGGGGGGGGGACTGTGCAGGGGAGGGAGTATTTTCAGGGGGGGGGGACTGTGCAGGGGAGGGAGTATTTTCAGGGCGGGGGGACTGTACAGGGGAGGAAGCAGCCTCCCCTGGTGTCTGTCCTCCTGCTGGCCTTCCCTCCAAGGCAACGGCTATCCTTGTCAGACAGGAAGTTATGTCAGCCGTATTGGCCTGCACAGCCCGGGTATTGGCCTGCACAGCCTGGGTGAGGGCAGTCACCTCCTGGGCCACACCTGTTGTGGCGTTCCTCAGGTCCCACAAACAGGTGATGACCCCCACGGAGTTGGTGGCCACGTCACCCAGTGACTCCCTCATTGCACCCAGGCTGCGCTCCACCTTGCTCATAGTTTTTTGTATTGCAGACAGACTGCGGGTCTGCCGGACATTGTCCCTCAACAGACTGACCGGCAGACGCACCAACCCCCCCCTGTTTTCAGGGGTCGGCATCCTACTTGCCCCTGAGGCTTGTGGCCTTGGAGGAGGAGTTGGAGTGAGCCATGGGTGCTGCTGCATGTTGGAGGAGGGTTGGAAGGGGCGACCCATGATGGTGGCCTGACTTCTGGGCGCCTGTGGGGTTCCCTCAGGGGATGATTCAAAGGTCATATCTTGGCCCATCATTATTTCCTGCCCAATCAGAATATTGTCATCTTCCTCCCCCTCATCCTCCTCCCACTCAACATCCAAATTAGGGGAGTTGTGGGCACTCCCCTCCCATGGCGAATCCTGCCCTTCTTGGGACTCTGCATGAGCCTGTCTTGGGGGTGGTGCAGCAGCCTGCCCTGATGGGCCTGCAACCTCCTGACCTGATGGGCCAGCAACCTCGTGACCTGATGGGGCTGCCACCTCCTGGGCTGATGGGGCTGCCACCTCCTGGGCTGATGGGGCTGCCACCTCCTGGGCTGATGGGGCTGCCACCTCCTGGGCTGATGGGGCTGCCACCTCCTGGGCTGATGGGGCTGCCACCTCCTGGCCATCTGGGGAGGACACAAAACAATCACAGGTTGTTGGATCCATACACTTGGCACATCTTCCCTTCCCCCACCCACACATGCTAATCACCAGATAGAAATTCCTAAAAATTACCTGTCCTCATAAGAGGATCATTGTCAAAGCCAGGCAGGCCCACCACCTGCTGTGGGTGGAAACACTGGGCCACTGCCCATTCCTCCTCACTCATCCTGACTGGGCAGGGTCCCCCTCCTCCAGTGCCCCTGGTATGGGCATGCAGCGTTGCCAGCTTGTTCCGGGACATGCTCCTCAAGTCATTTTTTTTTTTTTAACTCCAGCGATGGTCCTGGTCTCCCCCCCCCCGCGCCGCATTGATCCGATCGGTGATCTTTTGAAGGATCTCCTTCCTCCTGGCCGGGGTGGTGGTGTGGCTCTCAGGGCCATGGAGAAATCGGCCAAATTTAATGACGCCCTGAGCAAGTATATGCTTCTCTGCCGGAGAAAAATTTAGCTTCCTGCGCTTGGGAGCCATGACAGACAACACCCAGCAACAGGGAACTCAGCCAACAAACAAACAACAATACACACACACACCAAAGAAAATACAAACAAGCCAAAATAAAAAATAGACAGACAGCTACTATTAATTCGAAAACAAACAGGCAAAAAAGGAAAACAAAAAATATAAACAAAACCCAAAAAAAACTATTAGGAAAAACAAACAGGCAAACAATCAAAACAAAAAACAAATTAGCAAAAACAAACACCAACTATACCCTTCAACTCCACAAACACTTTTCTCACTAAACAATCTTACCAACAAACACTGACAAACGTTCAAAGCAGAAGCAACTTGCTTTAGGAAGGGAACACAGGGAAATACTTTTGCAATTGAAGTGTGTTTGACTGGGGCTATTTAGACACAGGGCGATCTTCAAACTAAGTACGCTTGGCCTTTTACCTATCTCACTGATTGCGCTGACCAAAGTTCTGCACATGCGCATTGAGGTCCAGATTCGTGCGCGCATGCGCAGTACGGCCGGCACTTCATTTGCATGGGGTCACGGCTCATTACAATGAAGCACGCCCACTTCATTCCCACTTGCCATAACCACGCCTTAGGCATTGAAACTTAAGTTAAGGATGGCGCAGTTTTGTGCGCAAATGCACTGAGAATACGGTAGTTACGACACCAACTTAGGGCGCCGTAACTTAAATGACATAAGTTAGATAATCCTAAATTTACACATGGTTTTGAGAATTTGGCCCAATGTGCTTGTATGCATCGCCTACTTGCACTTTATGTGACACTTACCTGCAAACAAAGTCCTCACTGCTAGAGGCTGCATCCAACCTGTGTGACTGGCCGGAGCCACATGACGTCACTCCCACACATGTGCACAAGAGCCACCGGTCGCGGCACAGGTCGCAGCCGTTTCTTCAGAGCACATGCGCCAATGAAGTAATTGCGGCTGTATACTGGAAATAGACACTTACAGTACCTATAGTTAAGCCTTATTATAGGCTCACTTATAGGTACAAACATTAGAGGGAAGTTTACTTCTTCTTTAACCACTTTAAGACCAGCCACCTCAGTTATACTGCGGCAGGTTGGCTCTATTGCGTGAATCGTCGTAGCTGTACGTCACTTGGTGCAATAGATACAGTAGTTGCGCACGTGATGCTGGTGCCGATGTACATGGCCGGTGGCAGTGACGTGGCCAGCCACCCGCAATCACTACACAGAGAGCCAGAATGGGGATCTTGCAATGTAAACAAACAGAATTTTTGAAATCGCAGATGTGGCGTCGCACTGATTAGGACAGTGCCATTGCCGACAATTGCCGCCGATTTGAGATGCGATTTGACATGTCAAATCGCATCTCAAATCGTTCAAAAACGTACCCAGTGTGAACCAGGGCTGAATGTACACATTTCTATCAATGTACTGTATGTGGTTTTCATTTGGTAAAGTCCATTCATTCTAAAATCAAATGTTAGCAGCAAATTAAATCTTCAACTACTTTCAAACGACATTTGAACATTCTGCAAATTTCTGTAAGAATTGTTTTTCAAAGTTTGAGCACGAAATTCTTATAGTGTATACCCAGCTTTAGAATCGGTCACAATACCTTCTCCTTAGAAACATCTACAAGGTTAAAAAAAAAAATACAAATATTATATTATATATATATATATATATATATATATATATATATATATATATATATATATATATATATATATATATATATATATATATATATATATATATTGTTTTTAAGGCATGCTGCTTGAATGTGATCACACAGAAAACACACATGGTTTTATCAGATTTAAATGCAAAAGTGGAACTACGCTATAACTGCTGTGTACGAGAGATTGAAGAGCAATGGGGCCATTATTACACAAGGGACCTACACTATGTGATATCTCCACTCTAAAAGATCAAAGTTCTTATTTGTCTTTGTAGCCTCTGCAGTTAATGTACTGTGGTTTGATGTGCTGATCTGTGCCCTGTCAAATCACGCAGGACTCATTGTATGAACTGACAACTATACAACCTCCACACACATGACCCGCATTTCTTAAAACAAGTGCTATACCAGCAGGATTATTGCAGAAACAGAAAAACAAGGTGATGAGTGCAAAAACCCACAACCAATCATATTTCATTTCACATATAGTAAACTGAAACTTAAATTGGTTAATATAGGTCACTAAGCATTTTGTATCCTCATTGCTCTTTGCACAGCTTACTAAAAAAAATAAAAAAAAAAAGGCTATAAAGGATAACTGACGAGTTACAGTATCCTAAATCAAATGTATAATCCTCATTACCTAAATATATCTGGAGGTTTCAACAAATTCAAGACAGCAGCAGTAGAAATGTAGTAGAACAGACCCTGACAAATAACAATAACAAAAAAAAAAAATGTAAATATTTCCCTTAATTCACTAATATTTATTCTAATAGTGTCAGTATAAATCATTTTGTACTGGATAACCCATTCAGTGCAAATTGTATAGACTGTGTGCCAATACAGAAACCCCTGTCAAATCATTTATTGCTGGAAGTGGTAGATTGCTGGTGCTGAAGCCTTATGGTGGCCAAACACGCATTCATAAGTGATTGATTTATTTTCTGATCAATCTCTTCCAATCAGAATTATCTATAGTTGACAACCTATTCGGTCAATATGCCACACACTGGAAAGTGGATTTTCATCAACAGGTAATGTGATTGTAACTAAACATAAGTAATCATAAGTAAACAAAGTATCTCGGTGCTGCCAATCAATGTAATCAATGTAAGATGATTGAAAATATTCCAACCTGGCTGATCGACTCAGTTGTTCTAATTGTATTCATTACATTTTTTAACAGCCTTGTTTGGGGGCTTTGGTGAAATATCAGGGGTCTCACTTTTGAGACAGAGTAAGAGAATGAGAACATAGATTCCTCAGTCCCCTTCTCTGCAGCCTTAGCTGCACTGGGCAGTAATCGAATGGGAAGCACTCTGTATAGAGCTGACAAACCAAAACATAGTAAACACAGTTTAATATGCTTAATATATGAATAAACACAGGATCGATCTCCTGATCACTTACTGGGTTCATTCAGGAAACAAAGGGGCTGTTAAACAAGACATATTTACAGACCCCCCCCCCCCCCGCTCATCCTGAACCCAATCCCCCTTGTGCCCTGCAGCCGGTGGGAGGGACAAGAGGAAAGCTGACAGTGTTTCGGGGAGGAGGGCATCACAGAGGGATCAGAGCTTCAAGGGGGGGGGGGTTACACATGAAGTGGGGGTGGGCTATTACATGTTTTACAGATTTGATTGTTTTAATCAAACTGCAGGTCTATTGGATAAAAATAATAATAATAATAATAATAATAATAATAATTAAATGTGTATGGCCACATTTAGAAAATCACAATTTTGAACTGCAAAGACAATATTAGTGTCTAAAAATTGAAGCACCGCACCAAGAATGCAAAACGAGATTTTATTCCAAAAGCAGATTAAAATGCTGGCTAGTAAGGCAGCTGTTGCCCCAGCCAGGAGTGACACAGTTAACCAGTTTCTCGCACTTGCTACTGAGCTCTGCCTCTCTCCCTATGCTCTTTAATAGAAGGGGAGAGGGCTCTGCCCAGACTTGGTCTACATGGGGAGAAAACACAGCCAGAACAAAGCATGTAATTTCCAGCCACATTGCAGAGCTGCTGCAACTACCAGAGAGAGAGCCTCGCCTGCCTCTAGGAACCTTCCACTTGTAGAGGAGGTTGCTGGGACCTGCAGTCCTCCCTGAAGAACATCAGCTCTGGAGACTTGCCACTGTACACTCTGCTGTGTATGGACTCTTGCCCGTGCAGTTATGCTGCAGACACAAGTTTGAGTTAGGGATGTTAGGACAAGACTGTACACTTTGTTTTGGAACTGTTATGCTGACAGTTTCCAGTAAAGCTTTTGAAACTTTGTCCTAGTCTGGTCTGAAATTACTTAAAGGGGTTCATAGTGATAATTGTGAATAGGAGAACAGGGCCTGTAATGCATACACATGGGGCAAAGTCATGGCTTGCTTTTGATGAAGGCCCAAGGCCATTTTTGGATGATATTACTCTGCTGTAATGCTTCAATAAATATTTTCTATAGAGATGCTGTCGAGTTGCCGGCCTGTACTTTCTATTTTATCTACTTTGAGCTATGACTAAGCACTAGTTTTGTATATCCCACTGCTTACTGTGCTGTGTTTGTAATGCTTTTATCCTGTTTGCACCAATAAAGGCTACCTTTCAGCCTAGGTTCACACTGCTGCAAATTCAAAATCGCGGTAAAATGTGCGATTTTACGGCCGCGATTTTGCCGCGATTTCGGCCGCAATTTAATGTAAATCGCGGCCCAAAATCGCAAAAAGTAGTACAGGAACTACTTTTTGAAATCGCAGATGCAGCGTCGCACTGATTAGGACAGTGCCATTGCCGACAATTGCCGGCAAATACCGCCGATTTGAGATGCGATTTGACATGTCAAATCGCATCTCAAATCGTTCCAAATCGTACCCAGTGTGAACCAGGGCTCAAGGTTTATTTTGGTGTGCGGCTGTCCATGAATTTTTTCCCTTGATTTCTGCCTTGTGCATTGCCAGCACCCACAGTCTCTGAGGAGGACATTGATTGCTCATTGCACTCACCTGGAGCGGCGGTTTCCCTTTCTTCACCTGTACTTTCTTTGGATCCCTTGTGAGCTTAATTAGCTAGAGCACTGACTACACTATATAGCAGTAGAGCTTGGGTGTTTTCATATGGCCTGCCATTGCTAGGGGAGAAAGATGAGATGCCAGACAGCAGAAGAGTGGTACCGGCAGGGGTGACGGCTGTTATGCATTATAAAGACAGCGGTCCCACGTGGCGAAGACCCTAGGGAGCTGTATGGTACGGATAATAGAGTTAATTATGTACATGCATGGGGTCAGTGCTGGTGCCCGGTGGGACCTTGTAATTTTTTTTAAGAGGAGTTTTAGTAAGCAGTTTCTTCCACTTACGTGTTGTGTTAGGCTTAGCCTAAGGGCCAAGTTAAAGTGTAGATGGGTTAGAATGCTTGTCAGTTTTTATTGTGGTCTGTGTCCCCATTAGGGAGATTCACCATCTGTATTTGTCTTGTTTACCATTAAAAGTGTGAGTAAAAGGAAATCCCACATTTTGGGTTGTCCTCAGAAAATAATAGAGGTGAAATCTTCCAATGGGCCCACTAGTTCTGGTGGGTCCCCAATGAATTATGTTAATTTGCAGGGATTTCCTCTCACTTCCTGATTTGCTTTGAGACAGAAAGTGAAGGAAAATCTCTGCAATGGGACACAAATACAGGCATACCCCACTTTTAAGTAAACAATGGTGTTAATTTACTATCGCTGGAGAGTGTAAATCAGCTGCACAGAAACCAATGAGCTTCTAGGTTTTATTACCAGGCTTAATTGAACAAGCTGGGGTTAGAAGCTCATTGATTGTAGTAGAAAAAAAAAAAAAAACAACATCTGATAGGGGTTATAACACTCATTTACTCTATCCAAAATGAACAAAAAAAAGTTTTGCCTATAGTTCTACTTTTAGGCTTCGTACACACGACCATTTTCCGAGGAAAACGGTCGTGTGTATGTTTTTCGTTGAGAAAAATGTCGTGGATCTCGACGAGAAGAAAGAGAACATGTTCTCTTTTTTCTCGTCAGGAGTCTCAATTTTCTCGTCGTGTTTCTCGTCGGGCTGGTTTACGACGAGAAACACGTTCGTGTGTATGCTAAGAAACCCACGCATGCTCAGAATAAAGTATGAGACGGGAGCGCACCTTCGGTAAAAGTAGCGTTCGTAATGGAGATAGCACATTTGTCACGCTGTAACAGACTGAAAAGCGTGAATCGTCTCTCACCAAACTTTTACTTAACACGCAGTAACATGAGATTAGCAAAAGCAGCCCCAAGGGTGGCACCAGTGGAATCAAACTTCCCCTTTATAGTGCCGTTGTACGTGTTGTACATCACCGCGTTTGAGAACGACGAGATTTTGTCTTGACAGTGTGTACGCAAAGAAAGCTTGACAAGATTCTCGACAAGCCTAACAAGGAACTCGTCGAGGAAAACAACGATTCTTTTACGACAAGATTTTTGGTCGTGTGTACGAGGCCTAAGGGTAAGGTTAGGGGTTGGTTAGGGTATGAGGGCACTGTTTTTAAACCTTCTAAGCACTGAACGCTGCCGTACTGATAACAAAATATGCCAGGTGTTTCCTCATTTCAGAAGTCATTGCAAGCAAGCAAGCATGTCAGCCTGATTTAAAAATTTGGGTGGTTTGCAGGGTATAATGGGAATTCATGTCTTATGAAGCCTCGTACACACAACCGAGGAACTCGACGGGCGAAACACATCGTTTTCCTAGTCGAGTTCCTTGTCAGGCTGTCGAGGAACTCGACAAGGCAAGTTTCTCCATTCCCGTCGAGGAAATAGAGAACATGCTCTCTTTTTGGCTGGTCGAGTTTCTCGACAGTTTCCTCGACGAAAATGTACACACGACCAGTTTCCTCGGCAAAAAAATATCTCCCAGCAAGTTTCTTGCTGGTTTTTGCCGAGAAACTCGGTCGTGTGTACGAGGCCTAAGAAAACTTGCTTGCTGATAAATGCAGTCAGTAAATAAACTGTCTTTTCATACATGGCAAGTGTTTTTTTCATACAGCATATAAATCAATATATTTGTTAGACTTTAGAAGACTTGAGTGCAGGCGAAATGGCTAGCAATTCACATCAAAACATAATAAAATGTATCAGCATTGCAAATCGGGTAACAGCAAGCGACATACGACTTGTATAAACTGGTATTTAGCCAAGAAATATTTCATTTATGAGCTAGCCGTTGATCATACAACACGCTAACCACTGTGGGTGAAAATAATCAATAATGTATAAAGTTAACAAATCTCCCCACTGATTTCATCACAGGGGGTGAAGGCAAAAGCGAGAGCAGCATGAAAATAAACATCTTGATTTAACTGCTACCATCAAGTCTTGTCTTTGCAGAACTCTGTTTGATTTATATATTTATGTGCATTTCCCATTTTATCAGGCAGTGGTTAAACCCTAGATCTTGTTTTCCCCCCTGCGTTCAGAAATGGGACAGCAGGCGAAGGCAGATCTGTGTATCCGCTGATGAACCAAGAGAGACATTTACGATATCAAATGCAGCCAAGCGGTACCCTCTGCCTGGGAGATGGAGACCATCTCCACAGCAACGCAAGGAGCAGATGATGACCTGATCTATGGAAACCTGAGACTGGTTCGCAGCCTCGCTGATAAAGCTCATTGCTTTCTCTGCTGGACTCCGCTTTTTAATTTTAATATTCATTTCCTTGGATTTTATTTTCAGAAAACCTCTACTGATGAAAGGGTGACAGTTTAGTTGTGCTAACAAGACTGAATGCATAAGCGGTGGTGTTTCTCCTCAGCAAAAAGTCCTTTGAAGTTGGATGTGTACTCACATACATATTTATAGGCATCTTAAAGGATAAATAATATGAATGTGCGCTAATGCTTATATTCAATTTAAACCCAATTTTTGCAGACTCGTTTTGATTTATTGGACGTAACTTTCACTAAGCAGTTTTATTTGTCAACAGTGTGAGCTGCTTAACCTTCTCCCGCCTAGCCCCAGCATTGCTTCTACCATGCGATTATGCCTGAGGGGGCAGGAAGGTCTGCTCACAGTACTAGAGACTGGGAGCTGTCTTTGACAGCTTGGTCACTGTGCAGGGAGCACGCTCTTAGGACAGAAACCTCTGCCACCTATGGGCACATATGTGCATCACGTGGTCCTGTAAACCCAAATTTTTTGTTTTTTTTGCTGTCACATAGCCAGATTCATGTAGGCGGGCGCAACGTTAGGCAGACGTAGCGTATGGCATATACGCTACGCCGCCGTAAGTTAGAGAGGCAAGTGCTGTACTCACAAAGCACTTACCTCCTAAGTTACGGCGGCGTATCGTAAATGGGGCCGGCGTAAGCGCGCCTAATTCAAATGAGGATGGGGGCATGTTTTATGTAAATGATTGGTGACCCGACGTGATTGACGTTTTTTAAGAACGGCGCATGCGCCGTCCGTGTACATATCCCAGTGTGCATTTCTCCAAAGTACGCCGCAAGGACGTGGAAAAAAAACACAATTAGCTAGATTCAGTATGAGTGCCGCATCTTTAAGGCGGCGTAGCGTATCGTATTTACGCTACGCCGCCTTAAGTTAGATAGGCAAGTACTGTATTCACAAAGTACTTGCCTCCTAACTTACGGCAGCGTAGCGTAAATGTGGCCGGCGTAAGCGCGCCTAATTCAAATGAGGATGGGGGGGCGTGTTTTATGTTAATTACTCGTGACCCGACGTGATGCGCCGTCCGTGTACATATCCCAGTGTGCATTGCTCCAAAGTACGCCGCAAGGACGTATTGGTTTCGACGTGAACGTAAATTACGTCCAGCCCCATTCACGGACGACTTACGCAAACGACGTAAAATTTTCAAATTTCGACGCGGGAACGACGGCCATACTTAACATTGACTAGGCCAGCTATTTGTTCGACTAACTTTACGCCGGAAAAAGCCATACGTAAACGACGTAAAAAAAATGCGCCGTGCGCACGTACGTTTGTGAATCAGCGTATCTAGTCATTTACATATTCTACGCCGAACTCAACGGAAGCACCACCTAGCGGCCAGCAGAAAAATTGTACCCTAAGATACGACGGCGTAGGAGACTTACGCCACTCGTATCTTAGCCTAATGTAAGCGTATCTGGTTTCAAGAATACGCTTAAATTTAGGACGGCGTAGATTCAGAGTTACGTCTACTGATACGCCGGCGTAAAGCTACCTGAATCTAGCTAACAATGTAGAGTATAAGATTTCCTATCATCTGTGCCTAGTCTTGCCACAACGAGTTAATCCAGCTCTTTTCTTTTTTCAGTGAGATAAATGGACAAACAGGAGAAAACTTTTGTCCGTTCTTCCCCTTTGCTGTGAATGACAGGTTATTGCACTAGCCTGAGACAGGCATTATTTTTTAAATTCCCACCCCCACTCCTTTTCTGAAGTCATGTGGTTACTTTTCTGAATTTTAAACAAAGGATAGACATTTTCCCATGGGACTTTCTGGCAGCAAAAAATTAATCCAAGAAATCATTCGTGGGTTGTTTAATAATACAAAATATATTTCGGTTTTATTTGTAGAAAAGATGGCACATGACACACATGAGGCTATAAAATGTATAAGTTTATGAGCTCTGGCAATTACAAATTGCAACGAGATAAATGCAAAGGTAATAAAATGAATATGTGGTATTCAATTTAGCATGGATCATCTTGCAACATGGTTAGATATGCAGATAGAGGCCACTCTTCTGGATTTTGACTGGATGTTAGTGATCATAGCAGAATTTAGTGTAAGGATTACACAGGAGAAAATGCATGTTGGCAAGGGGAGTTTAGAGGTGGGCGGGGAGTCTACTGACATCACAACTCCACCCACTGAGCTCCAGACAACACACCCACCCACAGAATCTGCAGTTTTTCAGTTCTTATAACAGACAGAGGGGAGACATTTGACAGGTAAGGATACATGCAGGAGGCATGTACAGTATATCCTTATAGATCAGCACTATGGCAGTAGTTTAGAATGAAATGAGAGTAGGATGAGAGTGGGTTTACATCCACTTTAACCTCCCTGGTGGTATGATTATTTCAGAAAAAAGGTGCTGAAAGCCGTACCATTATTTGCAAAGAAATTTGGCGTTTTATACTGTAGGTCTGTAATTTTTAGGAATAACTTACTTATAGCTAGTGTAACTATCTCCTAAATGGGCACCTGTGCTATTCCTTCAGAGCCCTGTGCCGTAATCGGCTGCTCCCGTGCACATGAGCAGGAGTGACGTCATTGTGGCTCCGGCCAGTCACAGAACGGGAAGCAAGACAGGTAAAGATGGAAGCGGCTGCAGCGTTGACATCTAGAAGAGCTTTGTTTTAAGGTAAGTTTAACGTAATGTGCTAGTGTGTGATGCATACTAGCACATTATGACATTACTTTGCAGTTTACAACTGCTTTAAAGAGAAATTTCTTCAAATGCCCTTCAAATGTGTGGAAGGTCTTTGTCTGGTCACTGGGAACCAGCAGAGACCTGTGGCACATCTGTACACATGGGGGATTCCCATGCTTAACCTGCCTGGCGGTATTCCCGAGTCTGACTCGGGGTTAGATTTTCCTGCTGCGAGCGGTAACCCCGAGTCAGACTCGGGCTTGCCTCGCTGGATCCACAGGCACTTTTTACTTACCTTGTCCCTGGATCCAGCGATGCCACCGCGCTGTGTGAGCGAGCGGGACCTCGCTCGATTCACATAGTGCCTCCGTGTGACGCCGATCTCCGTTCCCTGCGACGTTACGACGCACGGGGACGGAGAACGGCGCCAAATTCAAAAAGGTAAACAAACACCTTACATACAGTATACTGTAATCTTATAGATTACAGTACTGTATGTAAAAAAAACACACACCCCCTGTCCCTAGTGGTCTGTCCTGTGTCATGCATGTCATTTTATATAATAAAAACGTTTCTTTCTCCCTGCAAACTGTAGATTGTCCATAGCAACCAAAAGTGTCCCTTTATGTCAAAAATAGTTTTAGATCAGCTAAAAAACAGCTATAATAAATTATAATCACTTGCAGAATTGTGCGATAGCGATTTGTGGGGAAATTCGTCATAAAAAAAAAAAAATAATGACAGCGACAATTCTGCAACTGAGCAAATTTCAGTGATTTTAATTTGATTACATTATTGAATAATTTTTATTATAATTACATTATTATTTGTTATAATTATTTATAATTATTTATTATATTATAATTTATAATTTTGTTTTTAAAAAAATGTCATACCCGGGATGCCTATTAGAATCTTGTTTGGTCAGATTTAAGTGAGTTATTTCTAAAAATTACAGACCTACAATGTAAAACGCCAAATTTCCTTGCAAATAATGGTACCGCTTTCAGCATGTTTTTTCTGAAAGAATCATACCGCCAGGGAGGTTAATCACACACCACTAGTATATTAAACCTCCACTTTTGCAGCCAGATTGAGATAACACCTACTTTATATGTGTTGCATGTTCGCACAGGTATGACATAACAGAAAAAAAAAAAAAAATACAAATTGGCACTTATATTTATATTTATTTATATATTTTTTATTAAAAATAACAAACATGTTATACTTACGGTACCTGCTTTGTTCAGTGGTTTTGCACAGAGCAGCCCAGATCCTCCCCTTCTCGGGTGCCTCTTTGGTGCTCCTGGCCCCTCCCTCCTGCTGAGCGCCCCCACAGCGAGCAGCTTGCTATAGGGGCACCCGACCTTAGTCAGAGCTTCCCGTGTCTATTCGGACACAGATCTGCGGCCCATCCCTCTTTCTATTCTCATTGGCAGACTGACTGATCGACAGCAGTGGGGGCCAATGGAGCCACACTCATAGCTCCAACTGTCCCTGATTTTGAGGGACTGTTCCTGATTTGGAGCAATGTCCCTCTGTCCCTCATTCCTCCTCATTTGTCCCTCATTTTGGTCTGATCTATGTAGTTGTATATAAAATGCACTTTTTATCTATCAAAAAGTGTTTTCCAGCGCTAAACCTTTCATCCAAATTCTAAATTGCTGCTTTTGTAAATTCCACAAGCCAATATAAAGGAAGAGTATTGGTAAAAAAAAGCACTTGTGGGTTTAACCAATCTTGTTTTTTTTTTACAATTCTCCTCTAAGGGGGTGTAGCAAGGGGTGTGTCCTATGCCTGCATACTTTTTCTGATAGGTGTCCCTCATTCCCAGCTCAAAAAGTTGGGAGGTATGCACACTGCTGTCTCAGCCAATGACGAGGGGAGTCCTGGACCACCAAGAAATTCCTACATCGCTGGAGCTAGAGGGACCTCAGGTAAGTATTAGGGGGGCTGCTGCACACAGAAGGCTTTTTATCTTAATGCATAGAATACATTAAGATAAACACTATTTTATGATTTTACAACCCTTTTAAGGCAGGGACTGGAGCGTTATGTTTACTATTATTAACCCTGTCTGTACTGTGCTGGCAGATGTTATCAGTTGCAAGCTAGATGACTGTCCTAACAAAGGGTAGAGATTTCAAGGCTTGGGTGGACCATAGTATGTTAATGCATTTTTAATAAATTGTCCGTTGGTCTGTTCCCTGAGTGTGCATTGTAAGCCATTAAGAACAATATAGGTAGATAGCCTGTAGAGTCCTATGTATAATCGTGCTGCAAAGAAACAACTAGAAAGGTAAGACATTTTTACAATTATATTTAGGTATGTTTTTTTTTTTATAGGCACACACAACAAATATATAGTGGGGGCTTCTAAATTTGACTGCAAAAGTGGAAATATATTTTAAGGGCCAATTTGCACTAGGAACTGCATGAGAATGCACGAGGATCACACAGGATCATGCTGCAAATTTGTGTGTGATTCACAGGCAGTTCTATGCAGTGCAATTTCAAGCCTATTCATTGAATTGTCTGAAATTGCACCGCACCAAAAAGTAGTGCATACACTACTTTCGGAAACGCACTGCAACTGCTTTGCATGGTGCAGGATGGTGAAACTTGTGTTCCGAGGAATTCTCTCTTGATTGGTGGACATTTAGGCAGTCTTAAAGGGGAACATAGCTCCGATTTTAAAAACTTGCATGTAGGAAGAAATTGTGAAAAGTGCCATGGGTTTACTAAAGGCAAAAAGACTGTGGGCCAGATTCAGAAAGAACTGCGGCGGCGTAACGTATCGTCTTTAAGTTACACCGCCACAAGTTTTCCTCGTAAGTGCTTGATTCACAAAGCACTTGAGTAGAAACTTGCGGCGGAGTAACATAAAGACGTCCGGCGCAATGGGGCGTGTACCATTTAAATTAGGCGCGTTCCCGCGCCGAACGTTCTGCGCATGCTCCATTAGGAAATTTCCCGACGTGCATTGCGTGAAATTACGGCGCCCCCACGTGTTTTTGAATGGCAACGTGCGTAACGTAGTTTCGTATTCCCTGGACGTCTTACGCAAAAAAAAAAAAATTGAAATTTGACCCGGGAACGACGGCCATACTTTAACATGGCTCATCTAAAGTTAAGCCATGAAAAAGCAGGCCTAACTTTGCGACGGGAAAAAACGACTAGCGACGACGTAACGAACGCGCGTACCTTTGTGGATCGCCGTAAAAGCTAATTTGCATACCCGACGCTGGAAAACTACGCAAACTCCACCCAGCGGCGGCCGAAGTATTGCATCCTAAGATCCGACGGTGTAAGTCAATTACACCTGTCGGATCTTAGGGCTATCTATGCGTAACTGATTCTATGAATCAGTCGCATAGATACTCTCAGAGATACGACGGTGTAATAGGAGATACGCCGGCGTATCTCTTTTGTGAATCTGGCCCTGTGTACTTTGTAAGTGCAGTTGCTACAAAGCTTAGTAAATGGGGTCAGGGTTGATTGGACCCTGGGCAAAAAATTCCGCCACCCGCTATTTACATATGAATGCTCCCATAATTTTCCCATCATTTGCATATAAATGACAGTTATTTAAACACAAGGGGCCAAATTCTCAAAAATCTTGCTTAACTTAACTTTAGGGAGTTAAGTTACACTGCCGCAATTTTCCGAAATTAAGTACCGATTCTCAAAGCACTTACCCGGAAAATTGCAGCAGCGCAACTTAACTCCGTCCGTCGCAAGGCATTCCTAGTTTAAATGGGCGATTCACATTTAAATTAGGCGCGCTCCCGCGCCGGACGTACTGCGCATGCGTGTGACGTCATTTTTCCCGACGGGCAGCACGCGAACGTAATTTACGCCGGGCTTTGTGGATCGCGACGGGACAATAAAGTTGCGTCGGAAAAAAAAAAAATACGCGCCGGAAAAAAAAAATCAAATTTAAAAAAAAATCGCGGCGATCGAAAAAAAGGTCTGATTTTACATGGTGGACTAACTTTCCACATTGTAAAACCAGCCCTAGTTTTGCGCAAGCAAATCGGAACTTACGCAGAAACCACAATGCTTAAAAGCTTTGTGGATCTGCTTAAGTCTTCATTTGCATACGCAAAGCGGCATTTCAATGAGAAATGCCCCCAGTGGCGGATGCGGTACTGCACCCTAAGATCTGACCGTGTAAGTGTCTTACACATGTCAGATCTTCTGCCTAACTTTGGAAAAATCCTTTTGAGGATCGTTTCCAAAGTTAGGCACAGGGATACCCAGGCTGAACAGCAGTTCCGCCTGCGTATCTCTTTTGAGAATTTGGCCCAAGGTCTGCAGGTGAGTCATCTGTACACAACAATAGGACAGAGCTGGACAGCATTAGTAGCAGCACTTTACACTGAGATATCAGGACACAGCAAAGGACTAAAACTTCAAGGGACAAGGGAATTTAAACTAGTATAGTTGGCAGCTCCTTTGGGCCCCAAAACAATGACAGGGGCCAGGACAGGTGTCCCTTTTGCCTTGCCTTAAAGACGGCCCTGAATGGGGTGAAGCTTCACTTTGCAAAGAATACTGAATCACATGTAGGAAAAAAAAAAAAAAAAGAACAGCATTTCTGGTTGCACGCGATTGAATGGATGATGGAAGTCAGCAGAGCTTCATCTCATTTAATAAGCTCTGGAGCAACTGCACCCTATATTTTGGTGTCATTAACTTTGCAATGACACTCGCTGCAGATCACAAGGACAGTGCAATATGAATGCAGTGCGAGAAAGCGTCATGGAAAGCAGGTTTCCCACATGGCATTCTAATATAAACGGTCTCTAAATGTACCGGGAAAAAACAGGGCCAGCAACTGCTACATTCTTCCAAGAGTGCAAACTGCCTGGATGTCTATGGCTTTAGTAGCCTATTAGTCAGGAGACCAGAACAAGCTTGCAATTAGAAAGTGAAAATGCTTATAAAGTATGCACTGATTTGCATACTTGTTTCATTACACCACTGTCACAAGTAATAGAACATCTTGGTACAATAACCCTTGCTAAACCCAGACAGTCCGTATTTCCCCACTCCTAAAGCCCCGTACACACGATCGGAATTTCCGATGGAAAAAGTCTAACAGAATTTTTCTATCGGAAATTCCGACCATGCGTATGCCCCATCGGAGTTTTTCCATCGAATATTCAGAGGAATTCCATCGGAGTTTAGATAGAGAACATGTTCTATTTTACTCCGATGGAATTCCGATGCGAGTTTGGCTGGGCAAAAGCCTGACCGGGTATACAGGGCTTTACAGTGACACAACCTCTTTTGGAACCAGTAGTACAAGAGCACCAGTACATGTCAATGGCAGGTGTGCAAAAGACTGCAGTCATGTGACCTCAATTTCTCATTGATATTAAAGTGGAGGTTCCATCAAAAAAACAATTTTGCTTTAAACTGTAGCTTACGACTAAAAAAGAAAAAAAAAAATAACATTTTTTTTTTTACTCATCTGGAAATGCCTGTTGCTATGCAGTCCCACGAAATCTGCCTTTGAAACCACCTAGGATTCTGACATCATCTCCCTCTAATGCTCCTGGGAAATGTGTGTCATCATTTCCCAGGATGCAGTGCGCTGTCCAATTATCACTCCCCATCCAAGACTTCCAGGAAGTAAGTGCCTGTAGGCTTCACAATGCCCACAAGCAAAATGACAACGGTGTAGATATAGTTTTATAAACTATCTTTTTGAATATCAATGCGGATCGGCGGCGGATTGTAAAATAGTAAGTGACCAGATTTATATTATAAAAATGCAGGATGAAAGGACATACATTTAAAAAATGCCAGTTGTGGTTGGAACTCCGCTTTAATGATATGTGAAGGTCACAAAACAGAAAAAGAAATCAAACTATCTGCAGTGGTAGGATGGACTAATAAACATTTACATCCTGAAGTTGGGTTTTAAACAACATGCACATGCTTTAGAAACTGCAATGATGGAAAGGTGGCACTAAAGTATGAAGGTACTTGACCCATATGCTTCTCAGTAATTAATTAAGCAGTGAAGCAAGAATAAGGATGGCAGCACTTGAACTTTTACGTTTAAGAACAAGTCAACAGTGCCAGCAGCCATATTTCTATCCTGACAGGTTTCGCCCCTTTAACCTGACCCTTCTGTCACAGCTAATATATTGTTAACAGTCCAGAAATAGTTAATTATCCCCTAACATCACTTATCAGACTCTCTCTACTGCCAGTCATTCAACCACACACTGAGACATTAATCTTGTGATTTTAATCAAATCTTCCTATTTGGTAAGCTCTGGTAGTACCAAAGCAAAGAAGTCGTTTTGTAAAGTGCATTTATACCTTAAAGTTTTTTTTTTTGCCATTGGATATAATGGAGAAAGCAGTAAAACCTGACAGGGGTTCCAGCCTATCTGGGGCTCCATTAGGGAGATTTACAATGCTTTTGGACAACTTTTTTTTTTTTTTTACCAGAGAGGAATTTAGGGAAAATCTGAAACAGGAAAACAGACAATGATAAAAAGCTGAACTTAAGTTACAAAAAAAAACAAAAAAAACTTTTGTCTGTGTTGTTAGATAGATTTCTCACTCCCTATTTTGGAGACCATCTTTTTACCAGACAGGCAGTGACATAAGTTTTAATTCATCACTACTTTATCCCAAAAAAAAAAAGAAAAGAAAGAAAAACATATAGGTAGATTCAGTAACATTGCCGCAACTTTGCGGCGGCGTAGCTTAAGAAATTTAAGCTATGCCGCTGTAAGTTAGCAAGGCAAGTACATGATTCACAATGTACTTGCCTGCTTAGTTTCGGCGGCGTAGCCTAAAGCGGCGGGCGTAAGGGCGCCTAATTCAAATGTGTTTGAGGGGGGCGTGTTTTGTTAATAGTGCTTGACCTTACGTTTTTTACGTTTTTTTCTAACTGCGCATGCGCCGGGCGCCTACACTTCCCAGTGTGCATTGCGGGTAAGTACGCCGCAATGATTTTGACGTGGACATAACCGACGTAAATTGCTATTTGCGGACGACTTACGCAAACAACGTAACAATTTTGAATCTCGAAGCGGGAACGGCGGCCATACTTTAACATTGCTATTCCATCTAATAGATGGAATAACTTTAGGCCTGATAATGGCTTACGGAAACGGCGTAAATGTACTGCGGCGGCCGGGCGTACGTTTGTGAATCGGCGTATCTACTAATTTACATATTCTACGCTGACCGCAATGGAAGCGCCACCTAGTGGCCATCCGAAATATTGCAATCTAAGATAGGACGGCGCAAGCCGTCGTATCTTACATATGTTTAAGCGTATCTCTGTTTGAGCATACACTTAAACATAAGTCGGCATAGATTCTGAGTTAGGTCGGCTTATCTACTGATAAATCAGCTAAAAAAGTTTTGCTGGAATCAAAGGGGCAGAGATGCAAATCTTCATTCTATGCTTCCACAGAAACTAGGGCAGGTATATAAAGAGGCCGCTTACCAGATATGTTGGATCCCTGGAGATATTTTTTTCACTTTTGTTTGTTATATTGTGTTAATATATTTCCCACTCATTTAGCACTTTGTTTGCTATTTATGGTTGCGCATCTATTCTTATTTTCAACACTAATATGCACAAATGAAAACAGTTAGCAGGAGCCCTATACTACGCTAAACTATCTAACTTAAAAAGGGAGAAGAAGGCAGTGCATTTAAATGTCGTGGGGGAGTGTAATTATCTGGAAGAATAGAAAGAAAACTCTTGGCTTTGCCATTGCCTACAGTTTAGTATAAAACTCCAGAAATATATTGTTTATATTATCTCCTAAAAGTTATAACGTATACAGGGCCGTCTTTAAGGTAGGGCAAAAGGGGAAGCTGCCCTGGGCCCTGTCATTGTTGTGGGGCCCAAAACAGCTCCCCCATACTTGCCAACTATCCTGGTTTAAATTCCCTTGTCCCTTGAAGTTTTAATCCTGTGTTGTGTCCCGATATCTCAGTCTAAAGTGCTGCTACTAATGCTGCCCAGCTCTGCCCTATTGTTGTGTACAGATGACTCACCTACAGACCCTTTGTTTACATGTAAATAACCGTCATTCTTATGTAAATAGTTCAGGACGGCAGTATTCATATGTAAATAAAGGCGGCATTTGTATGTATATCATGCCCCTCTGCAGTGAAGAAATCATGTGCTGTAACTTCTAGCAACTAATCAGTGAGCCATAATGTGTGCTGTAACCTCTAGAAACCAGTCAGTAAGTGGTAATGATATGCTGTAACCTCTGGCAACCAATCGCAATTACTGCCTGATCTGATACAGTAAACTGATTTTTTAAGTCTAGCTGATATTTTGTGTATGTCTCAGAGCAGGTGGAGAGCAACATTTCATGGGGGGGCCCAAGAATTTTTTTGCCCAGGGTCCAATCAACATTAAAGACAGCCCTGAAAGTATAGTGCACCTATATATGCCTCCAGCACTACTATCCAACATTGCTGCATTTCTGAATGTTTAAATAGAGATTTTCATTTAGATTTTTTTTTTTAGCTCGCTAAACAGTTATCGGAAGCTATATGGCACTAAAACTGTCACAATCTCCATTGTATATTTAAAATGCATTTAAAACCGAAACTTAGTTCTTTATACAAGTTCTTTATGCGTATACATTCTGTCTTAAAAGTGTACATAGATATATCATTAGGCTCTGGCACACATAAATGAATTTCCTTTTACTAAGTCAATGGGCACATCCGCCAGAGCAACAATATGGTTTAGATCAATCACCCAGTCAGGCAGCACTCTCCTTGTAGTCTCTTACGTTCATACACATGAATTAAAGTCCTTATGACTGATGGCTTCTCATTAAAGCTTCTTTAATACATTGTGACATGCAGATCTGGCTCACTTGATTGGCAGATTGTCTTTGATTCTTAATGGGAGCACTAGAAATACGTTGTAAGCAAGGGTTGAAGTCTTCAACAGAAAACAGCTTGACTGTCACATACAAACTACTGAGCTTTTGATCAATACTTGCTCCCTTTGACTGTCACCTACAAACTACTGTGCTTTTGATCAATACTTGCACCTTGGCGCAGCTCCTGCATATTGTACCATGCGGTTAGATAAAAGCATTTTGTAGGGCTTAAATAGAGGTCCCCCAAATAGTTTTTTCTTATTTTAATAAATACATTTTAGTTTATTGTAGGCTGAAGCAGGTAACATCAACATTTGCCATGGTCCCAAACAATGCAAATACATCATATTGAGCTTAACCACTTAAGACCCGGACCAAAATGCAGGTAAAGGACCAGGCCCCTTTTTGCGATTCGGCACTGCGTTGCTTTAACTGACAATTGCGCGGTCGTGCGACGTGGCTCCCAAAAAAAATTGGCGTCCTTTTTTTCCCACAAATAGAGCTTTCTTTTGGTGGTATTAGATCAGCTCTGTGGTTTTTATTATTTGCGCTATAAACAAAAATAGAGCGACAATTTTGAAAAAAATTCAATATTTTTTACTTTTTGCTATAATAAATATCCCCCAAAAATATATATAAAAAAATGTTTCCCTCAGTTTAGGCTGATACGTATACTTCTACCTATTTTTGGTAAAAAAAATTGCAATAAGCGTTTATCGATTGGTTTGCGCAAAATTTATAGCGTTTACAAAATAGGGGATAGTTTTATTGCATTTTATTTTATTTTTTTTGCTACGAATGGCGACGATCAGCGATTTTTTTCGTGACTGCGACATTATGGTGGACACATCGGACAATTTTGACACATTTTTGGGACCATTGTAATTTTCACAGCAAAAAATGCTATAAAAATGCATTGTTTACTGTGAAAATGACAATTGCAGTTTGGGAGTTAACCACTAGGGGGCGCTGTATGGGTTAAGTGTGACCTCATGTGTGTTTCTAACTGTAGGGGGCGGGGCTGGACGTGTGATGTCATTGATCACCTTTCCCTATATCAGGGAACAGACGATCAATGACAGCGCCACAACGAAGAACAGGGAAGGTGTGTTTACACACACCTCTCCCCGTTCTTCAGCTCCGGGGACCGATCGTGGGACTCCGGTGGCGATCGGGTCCGCGGGTCCTGCGGCCACGGTCACGGAGCTTCGGATTTAACAATCACTCACAGGTACATGATTGTGCCCAGCCGAGCCATTCTGCCGACGTATATCGGCGTTAGGCGGTCCTTAAGTGGTTAACCGTTTCAGCCCCAGGAGATTTGGCTGCCCAATGACCGGGGCATTTTTTGCGATACGGCACAGCATCACTTTAACTGACAATAGTGCTGTCATGCGATGTTGTACCCAAACAAAATTGACATCCTTTTTTCCCCATAAATAGTTCTTTCTTTTGGTGGTATTTGATCACCTCTGCCATTTAATTTGTTTGCACTATAAACAAAAAAGAGCGACAGTTTTGAAAAAAAAAAATTAAAAACACAATATCTTTTACTTTTTGCTATAGTAAATATCCCAATTAAAAAATAAATAAAAAATCCTCAGTTTAGGCCAATATATTCTTCTACATATTTTTGGTAAAAAAATAAGCGTATATTGATTGGTTTGCGCAAAAGTTGTAGTGTCCACAAACTATGGGGAAGAGTAATGGCATTTATATGGCGTTTTTATTTTTTTACTAGTAATGGCAGTGATTTTTGCAGTATTGCGACGTTGTGGTGGACAGGTCGGACACTTTTGACACATTTTTGGGACCATTGACATTTACAGAGTGATCAGTGCTATAAATATGCGCTGATTACTCTGTAAATGTCACTGGCATGGACGGGGTTAACACTAGGGGGTGATCAAGGGGTTAAATGCGTACCCTATTTTGTGTTCTAACTGTAAGGGGGATGGAACCAACTAGGAGATTTGACAGATTGTTTCTTTCTACAAAGTAGAAGAAACAATCTGTCTGGTCTCCTCAGACAGCACAGGGATTTGTGTGTTTACTCAAACAAACCCTCGTGCTCCCACTCGTCCACCAGATCGCGTGTGGCCGGCGGCGATTGCGCCGGCTGGCCATGTGCTTCGTGTTCCCTGCCGTTTCGTTCCCTGCTCAAGCACCCTCTGGTGGCTCTCCTGGGCGAAGCCGTATATATACGCAATTTTGCCAGTATATTCTGACATTCTGCCGCAGTATGTCTGTGTGAACCGGTTAAAGAGACTCTAAACTCTGTTTAACAAAAAAGAAAATTATATTCAAGTATGTATTCTTATCTTCTATTGTTCTCAGCCTCCTTCAAATCTCACTTTTTTTGCTGCTGTGATTTGACTTCCTATTAGTGTGTGGATGAGCTAATCTTTCATGATTCCACTGTATGTAAGAGCATAGCTACCATCTCTCCTGAGATAGACTTGGCCAGTGGTGGTCAACTTGAAAATTATAGAAGGCCTCAAGTGTGGCTTCCCACACTTTTAGATGGCTTGACAATAGCAGCACCTTGATACCCACAAATTTTAGTCCTGTTGCATTTTTTGCAGTATATTGCAATGTACACCTAAGAAGTTGAAGCACGATAATCCCCAGCAGTGGTGTCAGTGGATGCAATAATAACCCCCAACATTGGTGTAATTTTTACAACTGTGTGTAAATAGCAGGGTCCGATAATTTGTCATGCTGTGTTTTTTAGGCATAAACCAGGCAAATTATTTATCTGCCTCCGTTCCCAGTCGACGCCTTGTACGGTGAAACACATCGGGTAGAGCACAAATCTCTGACGTCACCACGCACCAGCTGGCTGGCTTGAGCCGTGGCTGTTTTGAAAGCGTGTCATTGCTTTTGGATGTCAGTGTTTTTTTGGAAGTTTGTAATAAATCTTTTAAGTGGAAATACTGCACCATGAAGCCTCTTCTTTTTACCTGGTAAACTCATCCAAGTTTGGAAGATATATAGGAGGACCGGCTAATGCTTTTTTGAAAAATATTGCATACAACAGCAGTCTGCTGTATCGGGAGGGATATCAGCTCCTGTTGTGTCCTAGGAGGAATATCCATAGTCGGACTAACCCATTGCTGAGCGAGTTTGATCTCTATAACCTCAGATCCACCTTATCCGGTAAGCGGCCCCTCTTATCATTAACATCGAATAATAAGTCTCAAGCTACAACCTGAATGTTTGATATCACTCTTTTATTTTGAAACACTATATGGACTCGAATGCTAACAAAGTTTATTCGTATCAGATTTTGTATTGCATGTGGTTGCGTAATTTTGATCCTTTTCCCTATAAATTATTTGTTATATTTATTATCAGAGTTTCCACAGGGGGTTTGATTTACTAAAACAGGAGAGTGCAAAATCTGGTGCAGCTGGGCATGGTAGTCAATCAACTTCTAACTTCAGCTTGTTCAATTAAGCTTTGACAATGGAAGCTGGTTTCTATGCAGAGCTGCACCAAATTTTACACTTTCCAGTTTTAGTAAATCAACCCCATTGTGTTTATGCTGTTTAAATATCAGTTGCCTTCTTTTTTAAGATAAGAGTTCTGTAATTTTCCAGGTTGTCAGTAAAAGAAATGTGTCCCGTCAGTAAATTTTCCATGTTTTGTCAGTACAAAAATGCTGCAGAAGGTTGGCAACACTGGTCAGTGGATGCAATAATAACCCCCAGCATTGGTCAATATTATCACGCATATGCTGGTGGTTATTTGCAGCGAAAGTTACCCCCATCCCCTACATAGGTGATCAGTGGCAATGAAAGTTACCCCCTCCACCTTCCCTTTCCTGCACTGGTGGTCATGGTAGTTCAGTGAAAGTGAACTCCCCAATTGGTGGTCATGGTAGTGAAAGTTACCCCCCCCCCCCCCATTGGATTATTCATCACCGACTTCCACACCACTCTCAGACTCCCAAAGGCTAGGATTTTACTTGTACTGTGTGCAGAGATAACTCCACCCATAGTACAGTCTCCCTGTCAGTCCTGGGTGCTGGTGCACCCAAGGCGTTCCCGCGCCCAGCACCCCTCTGCCACTCTACTATCGATATGGTGCTCAGTAGCCTATGGGTTGCATGAAGATAGCTGGCAAGCCTTGTGCTGAGCACTAGGTGATTTGTAGTGTGCATAGAGCAGTGTGTACAAGACCAAAACTAGCGTGCACTGTTCATTCCAAATAAATCAAAGTGAAAAGGAAAGGAGAGGTTCTGGAGCTCATGGATGTTGCAAGGAGACAGAAAAACACAGTGCAATTTCAAGTGCAAAGTGTATTTGCCTTTTATAAATAACCCCCATGGTGTAATTTTTATCATGAACCTTAGTAACTGTATGTAATGGAGAAAGATACAGATGCCTAGAGTTCTCTATTAAGTACAACAATTTCAGTATTAGTTTGAAAATATGCTGCCAGTTGTGTGATTTCATTGAACATGAGCAAGCAGGCCAGCTTTACCCAGTAGGCTGTAAACAACTTGCACTCAGCAGCATGGAAAGGGAAATGTGATTATTACATTTAATTTAAGACTTCCTCTAATTTCTACTACAGTGACCTATTAGAGCCATTCACTTAATTATGCTTGACCATTTGCAGCCCAAATAAAGCAAGTGTAATCAGTTTCAAGAATACTTCCAAAGCCTTGGAAAGGACTTTGTTTTGTCATTGTGATTGCTCTATTCATTAGTCACAGTGTGACACGGTGCTAGAATATGCATTGTAAGATACTTTCCAAAAGGCACTGAAACCTTGCTGCAGAGGAGATAAAATGTGAGACAGTTTACAAACTAGGTCAAACATTTAAGAACCACAATAAAATAAAATAAGTGAACTGCTATTCAACTGTTGATCCTGAATTTCATTTCATTTACCTTCAAATATTTACCTATTCATAAAAAAGTAGTAAATGAGCTTTAAATAACTCAAATAACTCTAATGCCGCGTACACACCATCACTTTATGTGATGAAAAAAAACAACATTTTTAAAAACTTCAATTTAAATGACCGTGTGTGGGGGAAAACGTTGTTTTATGTCTTGTGAAAAATGACAAAAAAAAATTGAAGCATGCTTCAATTTTATGTGTCGTTTTTCAAAACATCGTTTTTTACTTCACAGAAAATGACCGTGTGTAGCAAAAAACATTGTTTAAAACTACGTTTTTAAACCCGCGCATGCCCAGAAGCTAGTTATGAAGCGAGCTTCAATGCAAAAGAGTGGTGAACGTAACCTCGCTTTGCTAGAACATTGTGAGAAAAACGATGGTGTGTAGGCAACTTCGTCTTTGAAAATTGAAGTTTCAAAAACGTCGTTTTTTACTTCACAGAAAATGTTGTTTTTTTTTCATCACATAAAGTGATGGTGTGTACGGGGCATTAGCAGCTCAGCTCCACCTTTCTCACTTTTTGGAAATGTTGTCACTGCTAATCTTCCGATTTCTAATTTAAATACAGAGTAGGTGCTCTGGAGGGGAAACAGGGTGAGCTGAACTGTTGAAACTTGAACTTCAGTACTTATACTAAGAAAGTTGAGTATCAATTGCTCTACCGTGCCTGCAGCTGCAGTGGTAGTACAATAAGGACTTACTCCTTGGTCAGAATATGTAGGGTATATTACATGAATGTCCATATCCTAGCCACAAGTTCACTGTAAGGGGGCAACAGTGGTGGAACTACCAGGGCCACAAAGGTCGCACTTGTGTCTGGGCCCTGGTGTTCATTTACCATAGGGGGGGGCCCTCTGCGGGATCGTAAGACTTGGTTCACTCTTTTGCAACCACAAATTCCTGCAACTTACTACATGATTTAACATTGCAGTCTATGGCACTCAAATCACATCAAAGTCTATGGCACTCAAATCACACCAAAGTCGCAGATAAGTAGTGCAGGAACCTTTTTTTTGTCCGAAGCAAATATATCCAACAACTTGTGTACTGTTCTTATCAGACATTATTGACTACATGTAAGATGATACAGTGGGGTTGATTTACTAAAGGTAAATAGACTGTGCACTTGGCAAAGTGCAGTTGCTCCAGGACATAGTACATGAGTTAAAGCTTCATTTTTAAAGAGTACCCAATCACGTGCAAGGAAAATAAAAAATGCAGTATTTTTACTTGCACGTGATGTGATGATGGAAGTCAGCAGAGCTTCTGCTCATTTACTAAGCTCTGGAGCAACTGCTCTTTGCAAAGTGCACAGTCTTTGCCTTTATTAAATAAACCCCACTGTTTAGTCTGAGGAAGGCTGTGATAGCCAAAACACATTAGCATTCTATACACTGTGGCTAACACTGAGTTGCTGGCTTTATTTGGTTTGGATTGACTGGATGGGGAACTGAACATCCCGACTTGAGCAACGGTCTTCAGCATTTGTATCATGGATTAAGCAGTAGAGCTGCGGTATGATTTCCAACTTTTTAGTTTTTTTGTCACTGCGACATTGTTCAAGAATGAATGTTTTATGACTTGCCAAGCCACTTTATGTGTTGCAGTGTAAACCTGGGCTTATAAAGGGCCTTTCAGCAGGAGTAAAGGGCTTTAGAATCAGTGGGAAGGGCCCCAGGACCAGAGAAAATCACCCCCTGACCATCACCACTTGGTTTCTTGAACTGAAGCCCTGATGCCACACGGTCGTTTTTCAACATGAAAAAAAAACAATGTTTTTAAAAACGTCATTTAAAATCATCAGCCCAGATTCACGTAGCTCGGCGCATCTTTGTGCCGGCGTAGCGCATCCCATATGAGCTACGCCGACGTAACATTGAGAGGCTAGCGGAGTATTCACAAAGCACTCGCTCCCATATTTGCGCCAGTGTAACGTAACTTGGCCGGCGTAAGCCCGCCTAATTCAAAGTAGGAAGGTAGTGGGCGTGATACATGTAAATTAACCGTGACCCCATGTAAATGAATGGCCGAACGGCGCATGCGCGCGCATTCTCAGAATCATGTCGCATATACTCCCTAAGATATGACGGCTCAATGCCTTCGACGTGAACGTAAACTACGCCCAGCCCCATTCACGTACGACTTACGTAAATGACGTAAAATACGACGCTGTTCCCGCGCCCATACCTTAACATGACTCACCCCTGCTTTATGAGGGGTATACTTACGCCGGACATACGCCTTACCTAAACGGCGTAGATTACAGCGACGGGCGCAAGTACGTTCGTGAATCGGCGTATCTAGGTCATTTACATATTCGATGTGTAAATCAATGGAAGCACCCCTTGCGGCCAGCGTAAATATGCGCCCAAGATACGATGGCGTAGGAGACTTACGTTGGTCGGATGGAGCCAGAATTCAGGCGTATCTTGTACTGTGAATACGGCGCATAGATACGACGGCGCATCCGTGGACTTACGTGGCGTATAAGAAGATACGTCGGCGTAAGTCCTACCTGAATACGGGCCATTGTGTGTGGGCTTCACATCGTTTTACAGCTTCTGAAAAATTTGAGCATGCTGCATTTTTTAACGTAGTTTTTTAAAATGTTGTTTTTCGGGTTATAAAAAATGATCATGTGTGGGCTAAAACGACGATGCCCAGAAGCGAGATATGAGACAGGAGTGCTCGTTCTGGTAAAACTACCATTCATAATGGAGTAAGCACATTCATCGCGCTGTAACAGACAAAGAAGCACAAATCGTCTTTTACTAACAAGGAATCGGCTAAAAGCAGCCCCAAGGCGAATAGAACGTCCCCTTCATTGTGCCGTCGTACGTGTTGTACGTCACCGCGCTTTGTATATAATTTTTCAAAAACGATGGTGTGTGGGCAACATCGTTTTTAATGATGAAGTTGGAAAAACTTAGTTTTTTGGACATTTTCATGCCGAAAAACGACCGTGTGTACGCGGCACGAAGGTTAAAAGGGGTTTAAACCTTTCTGTTTTTTTTTTAACTTAATGAACCCGGGGCCACTCTGCAAAACGAGCTGCGGAGGGAAGTATAATGTGTTATAGTATCACTTTAAATTACCTCTCACTTTCTCTGATTTAACAGCACAGTGAAGAGCAGACTGTTTAGGGATAGAATGTGTTGCCAGGTGCTAATAACTGCTTAAGACATCTGATACATTTGTTATCACACATATAGAGATTTGCCAACTTGCTGAAATTATCTGTGTGAAACTTTTACCATTGAGAAACACCAACAGGTCTTCCTGTTGCAGAGAAGGGCAAAAATGTGTATGCATATTGATATCAGGGACATATCTGTCGTATTAAAGTGTTCTTTCACCTAGATTTTAGGTAACTCCAGGGAGTTCCCACATACAATTCTGAGTAGTTCTCAAGTAATGTAACTCTGTACTACACAACCTCCTCTCTCTGACAAAAAGAAGAAGGGATCTACAAACCCCTTTAGAGCCGGTTCACACTGGGGCGGCACGACTTTGGGGGCGACTCGGCAAGGCGATCTCAAGGCGACTTGAGAGGCAACTTGCAAAATGACTTCAGTATTGAAGTCAATGCAAGTCGCCCAGAGTCGCCCCCAAAGTCGTACAGGAACCTTTTTCTAAGTCGGAACGACTTGCGTCGCTCCTATTAGAACGGTTCCATTGACTACTGTGACCGCGACTTGTCAGGTGGCTGAGTCGCCTGACAGGTCGCCCCAGTGTGAACCGACTCTTAGCCTGTGCACCCTGGAATTAAATTAAACAATACAATGTGACAAATATATTGATAAAAAAAACAAGCAGCAGGTAGTAAAGCTCAAAGCCTCAAACATGTAAAGCAAAACAACTGTAATTTCATACCGCACTAAACACACACATGTGTATATCACTTACAAACATAAGATAAAATAATGCTCATAGGAAATGGCAGGGGCGCCGTCCGTATTCCCCCCTGCATTTCAAAGAGTGGTGGAAGTGACGTGGCACGTATCACGGAACCCAACACATTTTGTCAGCAGTGTCTGACAACATCAGGGGTCACTATATGCAAATTTTACTGTACTGGCTGTTTGCTTGTAATCTGTATTGTTGTTTCTGCTGACATCACCGACACATGCATATCTTAAAACACAATTAACGGCACACTTTCTGTGCTGTCACTCCATAATGATGTGTGCCTTGTCCTTCATCTCCGCTTGCGGCATCATCCTGCGATCCCACGATATTAGTCTCATTAAACATTTCCTGATACACCCCCTGTGACTTACACGTCACAGGGGGTGTAAACATTGGGACAGCACAGCGTCCTATCAAAACAACGGCACACTGCAGTGGGACATGGTTGTCATGATGATCCCAAAACAAAAGGGAGGCTTGGCTAAGAACCCCAGTGTGCATGTGAGAGATTACAGATCAGGCTAGCAGGAAGGGCGGAAGTAAATTGCTAGACAGACTCGGAAGACTAGCAGTTAAAATGGAGCTGCCTGGGGCGTGGTCTGGACATGGACGAGTAGAGTCGCACATTTGTGGAGCTCCCGGTCCGGCCCGGCCTATTACAGTGATATTTCAGCGAAATTGACCGATATTCCCCGGTATGTTCTCTGCTGGGAAGCGGAAAGGAAGGAACAAGTGGAAGACCCCTCCTAAGCCGATCCAGAGCGGTGAAATCCGCAAGTTCTTCCAGACTAGCAGCGGGACCCCTCCGGCCACCAACATCATGGCGGACGACACGAGGCACAACTTTATGGATGCCCTGCAGACAGGAGCTCTCTCCTCGCCCCTGGCGTCCTCCTCCGCCGCTGAGATGGACCTTACTACACCAGCGGCTTTCTCTGCGGAATCACGGGACCCACAGGAGCGACATCCCTCCCCGCTTACCTTACGGGCTGACGAGGAGCTGCGGGAACTGCTCCGGGCGATCCCCACGAGGTCCGACTTTGAGGCCTTGGCCACCAGGCTGGAGACGGCTCACCGCAGGGAGATCGCGGCAGTGAGAGGCGAGGTGGAGACACTGTCGGAGAGGATGGGGATGGGAGAGACTTCGGTGGCTGCCTTGGAGAGACGGATCGCAGCGGTGGAAGCTCAACAATCCGCACAGGCGACGACAGTCCTCACGCAGCAGCTTCAGTTAGAAGAAATGGAGGACCGCAGCAGGAGGAACAATTTGCGGCTGAGGGGCATGCCGGAAGCTACGGAGACAGAAGACCTGGCGGCCTCGGTACTTGGTATATTCCGGGACCTGCTGGGGAGTGAGTTCCCAGCTGGCATGTCCTTTGACAGGATCCACAGAGCCCTGGGCCCCCGCTCGGATGATCCGGACAGACCCAGGGATGTGATTTGCCGTATCCACCACTACGCGCAGAAGGAGATGGTGCTACGGAAGGCATGGGAGAAGGGAGAGATGGATTTCGATGGCGCCGCACTCCGCATCCTCCCCGACCTGTCCAAGGCCACCCTGCAACGCAGAGCCATACTGAAGCCGGTACTGGAGGTGGCCCGAGGATCTGGAATCACGTACAGGTGGGGGTTCCCTCTATCAGTGACTTTCAAGAAAGCCCACCAGTCCTTCACTCTGCGAACCTCATCAGACCTGCCTGATCTCTTCCTGTTCCTGGAGACTGAGCCCTTCGAGATCCCCGACTGGCTGCAGCCCCTACATCGCCCAGCTCCCCGATCCGGTCCACCGGGTCGCCGGAGAGGCAGGTCGCCTAGGCCACAGAGAGATCGCCGCAGATCAAGGCATAACCCAGCCGAGGAGTCAAGAGAAGCCTGATCATTACCGGCCGTGAGGTGAGCCCTTTGATGTGTCCCCTCTACCCCTGCCCACCCTGATGGTTGTATATCTTTTATTTTTATATTTTTTTTTCACCTTATTTTTTTCTACCTGCCTTTGCCTTTCTCCCCCATCCTTTGTCCCCCTCCCGCGGTGGTTGTTTTCTTTTTTTTTCTTCTCCCCCCCCCCCCCTCTGATCGATCACTGTTTTGACCCCTCCGGGGTGACCCCCCCCCCGCGCCAGCCTTCCAGATCCTCTCCTGCTATCCAGCCTTCTATTGCTGCTCACCCCCCCCCCCCTGGATCTCTGGGGGGTGGCTCTGCTGGCGGGAGGAGTTGGCATTCCCCCTCCACCCTGTGTTTGGATTTGGGGTTGTCTCCCCTGCTCCGGCCGGACTGACCCTCAGGGTGCCTCTAGGCGGAGTCACAACGGCATTGGGAACTTTGTACACGCCCGCTGGATCTCTGGGACTCCGAGCTGTTCGCCGGTCAAGCAGGCCCTGGGATGGGTGCGGGGGTGGCGTCCCGGATCTGTCGCGGCGGCTCTGATGACCTGAGCTGGAGATGGAACCCCACGGTGTCCCCTTTGCTGGGGGGGAGGGTGGTATGGTTGTTTTGTTTTTTGTTTTTTGTTCTGATTTGAGCCTGCCTTTTTTTTTCTGCTCCCCCCCCCCCCTGTTTCTTCCTGCTTCTGGCTTGGGGATACTATTGATGGAGGGGGGGTGGCGGGGTCGGTCTATGCAGCCAGATGAAGAGTGATGGAGCCAACATGTATCTCATGGTGCGATCAAGGTACTAAACGTGGAGATGAGATCTCACTGATGGACTGAGGGGAATTGACTGCATGGATGGACTATGTCCCCCTTGGGAAGTCATCGGGACCAATGTACTATACTCATGTTCCTATGTTAATGGCTTATGAGGGGCGGGGGCTTGTTTGTTCGTATTTTTTTTTTGGGGGGGGGGGGGATATCTATCTATCTATTTCCTGTATTGATCTCTAGGGTTGAGAGACGTGGGGTAGGGGGGTACGGTTTGGGTTTGTATTTGGGCTCGAAGCGGTAACCACACGGTGGGTTGGTAGGTGGCTGGATAAAGTTCTATCATACCAACGCCTGATTTTCCTTCCCATAATATGTTGTTTGATCTTTTTTCTTCCTAGGAATGTTTAGTCATGTTAGATGAGGGGGGCCGGGCTGGACCGGAGTAGCTCTCCTCGGTCCTGTCTAACCTCCTCCCCAATAGGCTGAAGCACCACCCCTGGTGTGAATCGGGGCGTGCTTTCTTTTGCGCAAGCGCATATCGCTTGCACCTCTTCGTAGGATAGACGGTACATACTGTCCACTGTGTGGGGATTTGTTTTACCAGTAGGTATACAAGTGCTACATCTGTGTGTTTTTTTTTTATTATAGAATACTTGTAAGTTTTGTCTGGTTATTTGTGTGTATTTTGCCCCCCTTTTCTTTTCCTTTTTTTCTTCTCTTTTTTCTTTCTTCTTCTCTCTTTCTCTCTATCTCCTTCTCTCATCCCCCCTTCCCTTTTTATCTGCTCTCGTCCAATTCTTTTTCTCTCCCCCCCTCTATCTCCCTCCCCTACCCCCCCCCCCACTCCCATTAGTAGCTTAGCTCCCCCCTCTACTCCTCCCTTCTGCCCACGCGCGCATTCTCCCCCCTCCAACACCTGACTTGTGCTCTTCGCCCCCCCCTACCCTCTCTAACTACTCCCTTTATTGCTAACCCCCTTCGAGTGACCCGGGGAAAATGGACAGTCTCAACATCTTTTCGCTGAATGCAAAGGGACTTAATGTGCCCGAAAAGCGTCGGATGCTTCTCAATGATCTTAAGAGGATTAAAGCAGACGTAGCATTCATACAAGAGACGCACTTCAGGACTGGGGGGCCCCCGTGCTTGAATAGTCGTTTCTACCCCTTTGTGTACCATGCAACTAACGAAACGGCCAAATCTAAAGGGGTGTCCATTCTTGTGTCCGGAGGGGTACCTTGGACGTGTGGCGACACCCTGGCGGACGCCGGGGGTCGTTATATGTTCATCAAGGGGACCATAGGGGATACAAAGGTGACGTTCGCCACTTTGTACGTACCCAACGACCGACAAGACACCTTTATACACGATACCCTGGACCTACTAACAGGCTTCCAGGAGGGACAATTGATTGTGGGAGGCGACTTCAACATCCCGCTGTCTCCAGCAGTAGACACTTCATCAGGACACTCTTCTGTACGCCCGGGAACGCATAAACGCGTCTCCAGGGATTTACACAATGCCCAACTGATTGATGTGTGGAGGTTGCACCACTCAGGGGTTAGGGACTACACGTTTTATTCGTCTCCGCACAAGGTATACTCGCGGATAGACTACCTTTTCGTCCCTCATGGCCAGTTGGAGGCAGTACATACACCAACGATCGGGAATATCACGTGGTCGGACCACGCACCTATTACCATGCGATACGATCTTACAGAGACCTCGAGGTCCAGAACACGGTTTTGGCGCTTGAACGAAAGCCTACTCCAGACGCCGGAAGTTCTGTCTGAGGTTACAAGCGAGATGCAACATTACTTCAGAACTAATGCCACTGATAACTGCGACCCAGGTATTTTGTGGGAAGCACATAAATCAGTGATCAGAGGGATACTGATCAAATGCGGCGCGCGGGTCAAACGGGAGCGAGAGCGGCAGTTGTTGGGTCTCCTGGACAAAATCCGCGTGGTGGAGTCCACTCACAAGCGGACACCTACGCCCTCCTTGGAGGCAGAATTGCTCGTACTCAGGAGACAGACGGTAGACCTACTTCAATACAGGGCTAAAGCGGCACTACAATTCTGCCGGAAACTTACATACGAATCTGGTAACAAATGCGGAAAAATACTCGCCAGAGCAGTTCAGAGCCGCAGGCTTAAAGCGTTTATACCTCACATAACTGCACCTTCGGGACAAAAACTGACTCTCCCCACCCATATAGCACAGGAGTTTAGGACCTACTACTCCTCCTTATACAATCTCCCGACCGGGACCCCCAGCGAAACGACAATCGACGCTTATATCGAGGCCTCGGGACTACCCCACCTCCCAACGACGTTGAGAACAGACTTAGATGACCCTATCACTATAGAGGAACTGCAGCGAGCGGTGGGTGACATGAAACCCGGTAAGGCGCCGGGACCGGACGGATTCACCTTACAGTACTACCGGACCTTCCTCCCGTGTCTGGGTCCCCATATGGTGAAGATGTTTAATGGCCTCGGGGAGGGGGGAGCCTTCCCTAGAGATACTCTGCGGGCACATATAACCCTGATACACAAAGATGGTAAGGACCCGACGGCATGTGGAAGCTACAGGCCTATTTCCCTGTTGAACACAGACCTCAAACTGTTTACCAAAATCCTGGCCAATAGATTGACTCAATCCATGCCGGATGTTGTACACTGGGACCAGGTGGGTTTCATCCCGTCACGATAGGCGAGAGACAACACCACGAAGGTGATGAACCTGATCCACGTGGCGACCAAGTCCAAGGTGCCCTGTGTCTTCCTCAGCACAGATGCTGAGAAGGCATTTGACCGGGTTAACTGGTCATTTATGTTCGCCGTTCTCAGACATATAGGCGTAGGACCTAGGATGATTCAATGGATCTCTAGCATCTACTCCATACCTACAGCCCAGGTTAAAGCCAATGGAATTCTTTCAGAATCCTTCCCCATTACAAACGGGACCAGACAGGGTTGCCCGCTCTCGCCCCTGCTCTTTGCCTTGGCTTTGGAGCCGTTTCTGTGTACGGTACGCGCACAGCCAGACATTACGGGGATCACTGTGGGAGATGAACAGTACAAGATCTCCGCATACGCGGATGATCTCCTGTTCTCCCTGACCAATCCGGTGATATCCCTACCGAATTTACTGCGAGAGTTTGACAGATATGGGAATCTGTCCAACTTGAAAATAAATTTTGACAAATCGGCGGCGATGGGGGTTAATGTTCCCCCCGCGAGATTAGGCTTTCTGAAGACCCAGTTTAAATTCAAATGGTCTGACTGCTCCCTCGGGTATCTGGGGACTCGGATTCCTGGAGACTTGAGGCGCACCTTCGATCTTAATTTCCCGCCGTTGCTGGCCAGGGTTAGGGAGCTGTTGAAAGACTGGACCAAGGGATTGCACTCCTGGTTCGGGAGGTGCAACCTGATTAAGATGTCAATCCTGCCCAAGTTTCTGTACTTGTTCCAAGCATTGCCGATTAAGATCCCATCATCATTCTTCAAACAGGTGAACTCCATCTTCATTGACTTTATTTGGGCCGGCTCCAAGCCCCGTCTACGTAGGAGCCTCTTGACGCTGCCAAAACATCTTGGAGGGCTGGCCCTTCCAGACACGCGGAATTACTACAGGGCAGTTCACCTGGGCAGAATTATAGATTGGAACCGGCATGGTAAACTTAAGCTCTGGGTCCATCTGGAACAGGCACAGGCGGAGGTCCCGTTGGGGGGGGCACCCTGGTGCGTTGACCGACTACCCTCAGACATGACTTCCCACCCGGTTATTGGCACTACCCTGGGGGTGGGGACGACAACCTTGTTCTCATCTCATCTCTCGTCAGGTCAATCTCCACTATACCCGATTTTGGGGAACCCAGCGTTCCCTCCGGGATTGGAGGCAGCGGAATACGGGGCACTGGCGTCGACGGGGAGGGTTCGGGCCTCCCACTTCCTGGAGGGGGATCATTGGCCTTCTATTCAGGCCCTGACTAGAGATACTGGCCAGTTTCGACTCCCGTTTTGGAAGGCGATTCGCCTACACCACTTCCTACATTCTATTGCGAACCCAGCGCACTATCAGCGGGAGCTAACGTCCTTCGAGGAGTATTGCAGGGATGAGGGGGCAATGCCACAGGTGTTGTCCAAAACGTATGAGCTGCTTAACTCCCCTCCGACACAGCCCGACTTGCCCTTTCTACAGAAATGGGAAACCGAACTACAGTGTTCCTTTACTGATACCCAAAGACAGAAGATAATTCGCTTTTCCCTTAAAACGTCGATCTGTACAAAAATTCAGGAGCTTAATTATAAGATCCTAACCAGGTGGTATTATACCCCTCAGGTCTTACACAGATTCTTCCCCACGTCCAACAATTTATGCTGGAGATGCCTAGCGGAGGTGGGAACGTTCCTTCACATCTTTTGGTCCTGTCCCAGATTACAGCACTTCTGGTCAATGGTCGGCGAGATCACTCAGAAATTCACAGACCACGTAATAGTGAACGACCCGGCCTTCTTCCTGCTCCATGACACCCCAATCCCAGAGAGGACTTACAAGAAGTCAATCGTACGTCATTTACTGAACGCGGCTAAGTCCTGCATTCCTCTCAAGTGGAAGAAGAGATCGCCCCCGTCGGTGGGTATGTGGCTGCGGAGGGTGGAAGATATTAAGCGGTTGGAGGACCTGGTCCTCACGGCTCAAAATAAGCAGGAGAAACATTCTCAGGCGTGGAGACTCTGGAATATGTATATCTATTCAGATGAAGGGTCCGAAATGCTCGCTTCATAACTTGATCAGGAGAAATGGCCCCGCTGTCCGTGACGGCAGGGAACCTAATCCCAACCCCGGGTCGCCCCTTCTCTCCTCCCCCCCTCTCTTTTTCCCCTTCCCGGTCCTCATCCCTTTTCCTCATTCTATGGTTATTTATCTTTCTCTACCCCCCTCCCCCTTGGCCTCTGTTTGCTCTATCCCCATTGCTCCCATGCTAGCACTTTCTTTCTCTTTCTGGTTAATGACAGGTGAGACCTGGACGGGGCAATTGAACCGTAGACAATCACGAGTTAGTAGCGCAATCTGTTCGATGTCTTTTGTAGCACAGGCCAGCGTAGGGGGAGGAGGTTATCAGCGTAGTCTTGTGATATAGGGCCGATATTGTCTCAGGTTATGCTTTGTACACTGGAGAATATCTGGTCCCTTCAGGGATAAGAATGCACGTGATTCTTACACCACCCCTTCTGGTGGACAGTACCGTATTGTATTGTAATTGTCATTTTTTTTTGTTTGTATGTATGTATGTCTTGTCTGTTTTGTAAGAAAATAAATAAAAATTTATATTTGAAAAAAAAAAAAAAAATGGAGCTGCCTTTTCCCAGGAAGGATAATTTTTAAAACCACTGCAAAATGGTAAGAAACACAAGATTGGGGGTTATTATTAATGTGGAATGTGTTAGAATACATTGCTATACTCAACGCTGTATCCTGGCCCAAGCCTAGGGCAGCACAGAAAGAGTCCCCGTCGGCTTGCACTACACTCTTAGGGGCAGACTGGGCTGAGAGGCAAATTAGTCTAGCTCCCCCATAAAGCGACTGCACTTCTTCCGGTATGTGGGAGGCCGGCATTCTGCAACTGTGGGGGGGGGGGGAGGCGCTACTTCTAATTTTGACTGTTCTATCATCCTGGACCACAAACCTTCCTCACTGTGCTATATGTTTTCTGCTGCACCATCGGCATGGTTATATCTCCTCTCCATAAAATTATCAGAAATTTGTGCTTAATGTAGAACTATAGGAAACCCTTTTTTTCATTGTGGATAGAGCAAGGGAGGGAGCCCCTGTCAGTATTTTTTACAATTCCTGTCCCATAGCCAAACAGGAAGTGAGAGGAAATCATTGCAAATTAAGGGAATCCATTGCCGCCACCCAAACCCAACCACCCCCCCCCCCCCCTTAGAAGTAGTGTCCCCACTCGAAAATGTCAGGGTGGGTCTTAAACAGAAATGGGTGTGACCTTGATGGGAAAGGGTGGGTCATATTTAAATTAGGGGGGCACAAGTTTAGTCAGGCCTAGGGCAGCACAAAACCTAAATACACTAATGCATATCTTATTTAAAAAACAAAACAGCTTTATAAGGAGAGAGTTTACCTCCTCTTTAAAGGAATCACTATTCCAGCCTGAGGAAGACAGGCATAAAGGGAGAAATAAGCTGCACCTACCTTCCATATTATTAGTTTGATAGCGATTAACAATTTTTTCAACATTGTACTAAATCTAAGGAAGCATACACTAGAAGTCTAGCCCAGAGTAGGAAACCCTTTATCCTAGCAAGTATTCTCTTATCTGGTTTATAACAATATGACGTCTCAGTGGTAGAACATAGAGGTGTGCCCCATGTCATTCAAACGTATTAAAAGAACATAACGCCTTAGTTCCAATAAAAAAGTTGAACAACATGTGTGCCTGGACTTTTTCTTTAAATTGTTAAAAATACAGTAAATACTATGCTGCCAAAGTCTATTCAGTTAGACTCTATACAGTTTATACAGTTGAAGATTAACGCTAGAACAAACAGCACTAAATGTAAAGTCAATTCTTGCCACATGTCCTATAACCATCAATGTATGTATGCGCTGCTGGAAATGAAATCCTCCCATGTACTGTACTGTAAGAATTGAAATGCCTCAGGCACCCAACTCCACCAGTTCCTTCCCTTGCTAAAATCAGTCAGATGTACTACAATGTCATAAATCATATAGACACCCTGCCATGTGATAGATCAATGCTGTGTGAAATCCCTTTTGACATTAGTAGGGTGAGGTAACGGAACACAAGTGTTCACATATAATTGCTAGAATTACCACGGTCTGGATGTGCAACAAATCATTTTGCAGAAATTTTACTTTAAATATTGTATTTAACCCCACGACTGCTGCTGCAACTATTGTGGTGATCGTGGCAGTAGCATGTAAGCATACTTGTTTACTTTTTTTACTCCAGGCTGTCAGCTTTTTAGAAGTGACTTAGAATAGAAATGCTGTAAAAGCAGCTTTAAGGCCATCTAACGCATGGCTCCATTGAACCTGAAAGAGGACTAGTGATTGACAGAGTGTCTGCAGAGGACAGCCTCAGAGGAGAGGGGAGTATTGAAGCAAAGACTGGGTTTTTAATTTTGCCAACTGTTGGGCAAATTAATATTGAAATTTTACTCAAAGCTCAAGATGGACTGAAGCGGTATTAAACCGAAAACCAAAAATGTATTATATTGCAGCTTACCAATCATTAGATGTGGTGGCTGCATCGGTGTGGTGGCTGCATCAACTTTCTTTTCTTTGGCTTTTTTCCTTCTGTTTTCACCTGGTGATCTCACCAATAACACACCTCCTGTATTGGTGAGACACAACTCTGGATTAATGAGAACAGGAGGCACAGCAGATAGCAGTATTGTCAGTCTGAGGGAGAGGGTATAGCAGTCTCAACTCCAGTCCTAAAGGCGCCCCAACAGGTTATGTTTTCAGGATTTCCCTGAAGAAACGGCTGTGGTAATTACTGAAACAGTGAAACTGATCAAATCACCCATGCAAAATAAAGGAAGGCCTGAAAACATGACCTGTTGGGGCACCTTGAGAAATGTTTATGTTTTTGGAGTGTGAAAGCAAACTGGATAATCTGTAGAGAACCAGCGCAAACAGGGGGAGAACAAAAGGGGTTACATCATGGCAAGCAGAGACCGTCCACACAAAAGTTCATATTTCAAATTTCCATCAATCAAGTGATTTGTTGCTGTAGCTTTAGAACCTTTTTTCATGCATCCTTATTTCGTATGCATCCAATTCCTCATACAGCATATCCTCTTATAGGAGAAGGAAAATTAAGACAACGTATTCTGCTTCTACGGGCATTAGGATGCATAATTGCGCTCACATTGTATGAAACTTTGAGCAATATTTTAGGGCATACTTTTTCCTTTAATCTATCAGTTAACATCCTGCATCATCATGTGCTTTTTTTTAAGATATGTAACACATCTTGTCTGAACAAGAAAACAATAAAGATGTACCAGTTGCAGACCTGAAGGTTGATAGCTGCCAAAATGCACAGAGGGTGCTATAGTGATCTAAAGGATGGCACCATCACACATTTGTTACATAATATTCAACACCACACCATCTTATATGTAAGGAATCTAGTTTATTGGAAAAACATATCAGTCATCAACAAGACCAACATTTGTAGGAATATGCAGGGTCTTTTCATCTGCTCTGAAATAAGGACCTTGCACAGCTCCAAAACAAGTCTTCTGATGTTGTTGACTACTAAATTTCAACTTCTTACATATAAAGACATTGGGGGTTATTTACTAAAGGCAAATCCACTTTGCACTGCAAGTGCACCTGAAGGTGCACTTGGAAGTTCAGTCACTGTAGATCCGAGGGGAACATGCAAGGAAAATAACAAACAGCATTTTAGTTTGCACATGATTGGATGATAAAATCAGCAGAGCTTCCCCTCAGATTTACACCGAAGGCACTTCCAAGTGCACTTGTACTGCAGAGTGGATTTGCCTTTAGTAAATCAACCCCATTATGTTGATGATGATTATCTTTTTTTTTAAAGAACTCCAGTTTAATTGAGAAAAGAAAACAATTATTAAAATGTTGATCTTCTGAAAACACAAAATTAAGCCAAATAAAACCTTGACTTAATTTCTGTGTTATGGGAGACCAGTTAATAATATAGAATTTGATAAACATTTTTGTGTTTGTGTCCAATCCACTACAATTTGTTGATTTTGCAGATTTTACAAAACAAGAAGCCTTTGAATAAGGCCTCTTCCACACGAGGCAGACTCCATCGCTACGGAGTCCGCCGGCTCAGCGGGAGATCTCTCCACTGAGCCGCCGTATTACAAGTCCATCTCTGCTCACTGAGCGCGGATGGACGGATGGCGCATGGACGGATGGGGACGTATCGCCATCCGTCTGATTTTGGCGGATCGGATCGGGTCGGATGTCAGCAGACATGTCTCCGCTGACATCCAGCGCTCCATAGGATTGCATGAACCGGTCGTTCAGGTCCGCCAACAAAAATGACAGGCGGACCTGAATGGTCCGACCATGTGAAAGGGGCCTAATAGGAAGTGTTTGTTTTTTTAAGCGCCATATACAGGTCATATGTTATTATGTTATTTCATATGACTAAGAGCTATTGAAGTAATAAATGTTAAAGATATAGGGCCAGATTCTCGTACAGCGGCGTATTGTTGCGTGGGCGTAACGTATCCTATTTACGTTACGCCTCCGCAACTTAGACGGGCAAGTGCTGTATTCTCAAAGCACTTGCTCCGTAAGTTGCGGCGGCGTAGCATAAAAAGGCCGCCATAAGTCCGCCTAATTCAAATTTGGAACAGGGGGGCGTGTTTTATGTTAATGTTCTGTGACCCGACGTGATTGACGTTTTTCACAAACGGCCCATGCGCCGTCCGTGGAAATCTCCCAGTGTGCATTGCTCCTAATACGCCGCAAGGACGTATTGGTTTTGACGTGAACGTAAATTGCGTCCAGCCCCATTCACGGATGAGTTATGCAAACAACGTAAAATTTTCAAATTTCGTCACGGGAACGACGGCCATACTTAACATTGGTACGCCGCACTTACGCCACCATATAGCAGGGGTAACTTTACGCCAGGAAAAGCCTAACGTAAACGGCGTAACTGTACTGCGTCGGCCGGGCGTACGTTCGTGAATTCGCGTATCTCGCTGATTTACATATTTCGACGCTTAAATCAGCGTACACGCCCCTAGCGGCCAGCGTAAATATGCAGTTACGATTCGACGGCATAAGAGACTTACACCTGTCGGATCCAAGGGAAATCTATGCGTAACTGAATCTATGAATCAGGCGCAAAAATACGACCGGCCAGACTCAGAGATACGACGGCGTATCAGGAGATACGCCGTCGTATCTCTTTTGAGAATCTGGGCCATAGTTTACCTTTTGTACAAAAATTGTAAAACATACACACAATAAAAAAAAAAAAATATGTGCATTTGTTGAATGTTTTTATGCAAATAATCTACGCTGTAGAATGCAACATTCTACATTGAAAGCCTGTATAAAATGAATAAGCCATTTTTAACACTGCAACAGTTTAAATGGGCCATGACGGAAAAGTACATTTAAAGAGTTTTAAACTATTCTTAATGGACAGGTAACACTTTGTAAGTGCAATAGCTTATAGCAGGTTTCTCCATTACTTATGTCTGTCCTTGCAGGGATGAACCAGGTATAAGCACATCAGTACATGTTAATAGATATGGTATAAACAAGCCCCAATCTTGCTGGGTTTGGGGAAACTTGTTAAATCAATATGTGCCAAATGTGTTATGATGTGTTGTCATTATTTAGCAACTACATACAGTGTAAACATATAATTTAGTTCATTGCTTTATTGTGTGCAAACTAATAATTCTTTCTTTACAAGATGCTATACATGCAAAGCAGGAATGTGAGTAGTTCACCTCTGTAGTGAAAGAGTTAATCTTGCATTAAAAAGGTAAAAGGAGTATACTGTACTGTTAAATGCAACCTTGCACAGGAAATTAATTCCCCAGGTGATTGAACAAACATTTGCCATCTGTGCTATCTATGTAGACCCCTGGGGCAGGCAAGTAAGCATAGGTCAGACAGGAATCCCGCAACGTCACGTAATAGTTGAATTTTCAGATGAATAAAAAAAAATAGGATGTAACTATAAAGAGCAAGATAGCATGTACAAATGATTAAAAATTAATCTAAAAAAAAATATGGTTGTTAACTACAAATACATTGTGATCCATTTAAAATCTAGCCATTGTAATTTTGAGGTATTTGATAGGGTCTGCTTTGATTTACAGAGAAAAGTTGTTTCCAAAGTTAAAGAACTCCAGTCTCCCCCCAAAATATTAAAAGTCAGCAGCTACAAATACTGTAGCTGACAACTTTTAATATACAGTAAGGACACTTACTTCCAGGGATCCAGCACTGTCCTCACCCAAGCCGATTCTTCGATCAGCTTTGTGTCAAAAAATACGGAGGCCACCGATATTGACTTCCCTGAGGTCATGCAAGATCCTCTAACTTTGGTACTTTTTGAGTCATTGACCTGGAACATGCATGCAGCCAGTGAAGTTATGCCGCGTACACACGATTGGTTTGTCTAATGAAAACGGTCTAATGCACCGTTTTCATCAGACGATCCGATCGTGTGTGGGCCCCATCAGTTGTTTTCCCATCGGTGAAATAACGTAGAATCTGTTTTAAAATTATCTGATGGTTAAAAAAACGATAGAAAAAAAAATCTGATGGTGTGTAGACAAGACTGATGAAAGTCAGCTTCATCGGATATCCGATGAAAAAATCCATCAGACCGTTTTCATCGGATGAACCGATCGTTTGTACGTGGCATAAGTAATTGCCATTATTGAACCAACCGGGACAACATAACACTTTTTATTTGACCCAGGTAAGAAGGTCTGAAAACCATTTGATTGGGATAACAACCAAGCAACTAGTGTTTACAGCAGGAAAGGTATGCAATGGTTGCTGCCATAACCTCTTGCTACAGGAATGTACATTGTACATCAACCAATTGGAAATTACTCTGCTGAAGTCATATGATGACTAGGAAAATGCTAAATAGTTGCTATGGTTTACTACACCTAAGACCTAGCATTAAAGAATAATTCTGATGATTTTATAGCACTTGACCTGATTATTGCAACTTAATAATAATTTATTGTAGACTATTATGTACAGTATGTAATTATTAGAGAAAGGGTCTTACTATCCTTATCCGAATGCAATACAACAGACATTGTGCATGAGCAAATTAAATTGAATATATGCCACGATTCCTTTATAAATAGAGGGAGAGGGTCCTCTTCTTCTTGCACCCCCTGACCAGGATTGGTGGAGGTGGGTATTTACAATTGAAGCTATGACCAATGCTATGTGTGTACTGTAAATGTAGTCCTTTTTCATTTCATTTATACCACAATTGATTACTGATAAACCTTTTTATATTTTATTATTGTCAGAGCCATGTCATTACTGGTGGTACTAAATAATCCCCTGAGGAAGCCAATGCTGGCGAAACATGTTGGGATATAACATCTACTTTTGACCATCCATGCCCCTGTGGGACACCAGCAACCAGTTAATAGCTAAACTGTATATGCTCTGTTAATTAATTATGTCTGAACCTTTATTTTTATGTTCCAATAAAGATTGATAGATTTTACCTTATATGTATAGTTTATTATCCAAGCACTGCTATAATCTCATCCTTCCATTTCCATTTATTTCTGATACCAGTGATGAGGTGTGTGATATTCTAGAGTCACTTAATCTATTTCCCCAGCTATTGTACACCAGGTGTTTTCAATACATCATTACTTGCTTGGGTGACTATTAATACATAACCAACACTGTTTTTTAGGATAATAATTGTTTATATGTTCGCATGCCTTTTATTTTTTTCTCCTTTTCTACTTGTCTCCAATATATATTTTTTCAATTATTGATATTTTGTGATTCTGCTACATTATTGTTTTTTAAATATTTGCTGTCTGAGATGACATTGTCTCATCACGGCATGACTTTTGTGGAGAAGCATGGGAGGGATTTATGCCAAAGATACATTCAACCCAGAATGCCACAATATCACAGAGGCAGACTTGGATAAATCATTTTTGAGATTACAATGTCTTCTAGAGAAAAAAAAGTAAGGATTTACTGGCATAAACAATACTTTGAGAAATATTCAGAAAACAAAATCATCTCATGGGGACTTATAGGACATTTTTCCTAATCTTAGAAAAATCAATGACTCCCTTAAATTGATTTGGGAACAAAATTTAAAGAACTGCCCTTTAGAAATGATTGCCAATCTATGCAATCAATATCAAACTGAAATTGTTAATCTTGATGCACAAATCAGTCTTTGGTATCAAGACCATATTCTGATTGTTTCATCTACCTTGATTGTTCGCAAGGAAAAGGAACTACGTGTACATCTAGGAGGAATATACAGTAGCTCTCATAAATGCCAAAGAAGGTACATTTCTTAAGGATAAGTCAGCACACGAAAACAGATATGCCTACAAATGGAATCAATCGACCTTTAGCAAACCCATGAATAGACCTTTAACACAGGCAGCATCCAAAACCACTAATGTTGTACCCAATATGTCCTCTGTTTCTTCAGTGTCATCTAGCCAATCATATATCGTGATTTGTCACGAGACAGATTTCCCAAAAAAACGCAGGAGAACTAGATACAATGTCAACGGGATCACTTTTGGATCTTCAGCAACTCGACAATCACAGACTGCACGCTCTAGCCAAACCACCTCACGGGTTTCTTCATTCAATTAAACATGTTGACACTCTGTCCACACCGGTCTACAGTTCTGCACTTAACACTCTGGCTTTTGCTTCATTGTCCTTTTCTTCTAAAACCATGACCACTACCAGAAGGGTAAGTGAACCAAACCTTCTTTCTCTATTTCCCCACAGCACTCTAGCTATAGATCCCAAAATATCTCCCATTTTTTTTTGGTGAAAACACCGGATCAGTCCCCCAGTCCCACTGTCACGACCCCACTCCCCGGGAACAATATGGAGACACCAAATTAGAAACCATTAATCTCTCCTCTGTATCTCTAACTAGTGACAACTGAAGTGCTAAACTTAGGGTTATCCAGATGATTAAAGCTATACACCTCTTTGCGAGGAAATTAATGTACAAAGTCATTTACAATGTCCCCTGTGTTAGGTGAATGCACTTCCTCTAGCACCCCCACTGAGCAATTTAATTTTGGTCCTGATGAACTTTAAGCTATTAAGGATCTGATGGATCTGTGGGAGGAGGGCCACACTGATTCAATTGCAGAATTATAATTAAACAAACATACACAGGGGGAAACCTAGTGGTTATGGATGTTGAAGACTATGAAGACATGTGCCTAAGCATTCTCAACAACAGATAATGGTATTGACCTATCTCTAAAAATCGAATTGAAAATTTCAATTGTGAATACTATTCTAATTTTCAAAGCATACACCAAGGGGCTCATTGATAAGAACACCTGAAATTACTTAAATACCAAAGAACCTAGGATCTCTACATTGTATGCATTACCCTAAGTACACAAATCATTATCCAATCCCCCTGGTCGACCAATTTTATCTAGTTGCCAAAGCCTAACTGAAAATGCTAGTACACTCATTGACAAATATCTCTACCCTCATGTGACTTTAAACTTTAAATAATTCATATTTATGTTCTCCAACATTACAGCATAATGTTTACCCATAGTCTGGTCAGTAAACTGTTTTTTTCTTTTCCTTCACAATGCAATTTCTGCTGCACTTTGCAAATACTGAGAGAAGAAATATTATTTTTTCAAATGCTACAAGGATGACAAAAAAACCCATCTGTGCATGCCAGAGGTGCCTTAAAGACATACAAAAAAAAAAAAAAACTTTTTGAAATGAAATGATGAGAACTAGAATGAAAGCGCAAGTAGCTTTTCCGTCCAGAGTTCTCATTCCAGAAACACTCTTTCTGCTGCTTTTTGATTATCACAAAGTTTCTTCTCTAGCAGCATCTTCAGTTATACACCACTGCCTCCCAAAAATACACAATACCTTTATTTATAGATAAAATTACACTTGAAAATCAGAATATTGATCAAGATCTTACAAGAGTAATATTTGCTCCTGGATTGTCTTTGACTGAAAATGCATATTGACAGGAAGCTTTTGAATTGTGAGGGAAAGGAGGCTGGTTACCTGTTCTCATGAATAGGTGAAATGTCCTTAACCACTTACCCACTGGGCACTTAAACCCCCTTCCTAACCAGACCAATTTTCAGCGCTCTCACATTTTGAATGACAATTACTCAGTAATGCAACACCATAATTAAAAAAGAGTGCACCAAAAAACGCTCAAGGGGGAACTACACAGTGCACTTTCCGGCGCCCAGAAAAATAAAAACTTTAATGTAAGATGGACAGGAAATGGACTAAGTCTAAAAAGTATAATATATATATATATATATGAAATTAACAGAAATAGCTAAAATCTCTGCTAAAACCCGGAAGGTGATGTATATATATTAAAGCAGCTGTTTAAAATAGATAAAGCACATCTATTAAAAGTATAAAGAAAGAATCAATCGAATACAACCAGTAAATAATGGTTATAAAATGATAAAACAGCGCTAAGCATAAGTAAAAAACATATAGATAAAAGATGTTGGAAAAGAGTCCATAGATCAGTGAATCCGGCAAAGTTCAAAGTAATATAGCAAATGTTTTCCAGGAATGGTAGTACACCCTCCACCGATTTCCAATCTTCACCAAAACGTGAGACACACTTCCCCTCTGGGGTTCAAACTCACCAGAAAATCAATAAAGAAAAGCCTTGAAATAAATCATCCTGATCGGACCTCCAACCGCATTCCAGAAGCAGCAAGGGATTTTTAAAAAAATGCAACATCATACCCATATGAAATGTGTGTCTTATTTTTTTACACAAATAAATCTTTCTAAGTTTATGTTATAACATTTTCCAAGTTAGTAATTTTTCTTCATACATTTTGGCCAAAACATATTTTTACATATCTGTGGTAAAAAAAATGATCACACCTGATGTACTAATGGCTTATCTAATTTCTTGAGACTATAACAAGCCAGGGCAGTACAAATACCCCCTAAATGACCCCTTTTTAGAAAGTAGACATTCCAAGGTATTTAATAAGAGGCATTGTGAGTTTTTTGAAGTTGTATTTTTTTCCCCACAATTCTTTCCAAATGAAGATCTTGTCATATTTAACAGGTTATTTCTCACACACAGCATATGCATACCACAAATTACACCCCAAAACACATTTTATTCCTTCTCCTGAGTATGGTGATACCACATGTGAGACTTTTATTCTGCATGGCCACATACAGAGACCCAACATGCAGGGACCGACATCATGGGTTCTAGGGACAAACAATACACAATTTTTTTTTGCACTTTTGAAGAAAGACAGAAAAGCACCTCTGAGTACAGTGTTTAATGAGTAATGCAATACATATATCCAACACTTACATATAAGTACAGATGTGCTCATAAGATCAGTATCTTGTGGTAATTGTCCCAATGTCTGCGGCATGTCTTAGAGCCGTACCAAATCCAGACTGTGAAGCCGCAAATAGCCAGGGGAGAAACCAGCTGTTTACTTTGGTGGAGATGGTGACAGTCTGCTCGTAGTGTAGCGTGTGACGTCAGCGGGATCAAAGGGAACGGACCCCGTGCAAGGCCGCAGACGGACGCCGGACAAGGCCGCTGATGGACGCCGGGCAAGACAGCAGACGGACACCGACAAGGCTGGACGGACTCCGCGCAAGGCGGCAGACGGATGCCGACAGCAGACAAACACCGACAAGGCTGAGCATCCAAAAAGTTTTTTCCTAAACTTCCCTTCTAAGCTTGGGGTGCGCGTTATATGCCGGCGCGCGGTATACCCCGATAAATACGGTAATTGGGAATCACATGCATGCTGCATTTCCACACAACCAGTGTATCCTCTTCATTTTGCAAATCACATGGTACACTTTACCGGCTAGAAGCTGAACTCAGAAACATATTAAGACAACTTTCAGCTCTGAATATTAGCAATTGGTCCTTGTTTAACATTATCACTTTCTGCACATAATCACTAAACAAATTTTGTCTTTTTTTTTTTACAAGCTAAGTTTTACTAACTTTACTTACTAACTTAAATGTGTATTAGGAATATGGATTATTAACATTTTTGGAGAACGTCTTGTCCCTTACACATAGAGAAGACATAAAGCCTATTACAATATTTTACCAATTTATTTATACGGAACTACTACCTTTGCAGCCCAAAAACCCTCTACGAGTCCTAAAGCCTTACCGAAGATGGCAGCAGCAGCATCCGAGAACCGAGGCAGAGATCGACTTCGGGTGCCCTCATCGTGGGCGCGCTGGACAGGTAAGTGTCTTTATTTTTAAAAGTCAGCAGCTGCAGTATTTGTAGCTGTTGACTTAAAAAAAAAATTGGCGGACCTCCGCTTTAAAGCCCATCATGATGCAAACCCATAAATATACTGTAGTTAGTACTTTAAGTGCTGACTGCACAGGACTTAGATTGAACCAGTGGATTGGGCCAGTTCAGCAGGGACCAGCCAAATTTTGATCCATGTATAGGCAAGGCTGGTTGTACAACTTCTGTACAACCACCATGTTGGATTTTTGCCGCTCAGTCAGCACTGCCAACTATAGCCAGCAGTGCTGATCAGTGTATTCTGATGGCAGGGTTCCCCCGCTGTCAGAATGCAAAGGCAATTTTTTTTACAAATAAATGTGAAAAGTGTGGAGTACATTTGTATTTACCCCCTCCCCCCCCCCACCCCCACCCTGAACCAATACTTTGCAGAACCACCTTTAACTGCAATTACAGCTGCAAGTCTTTTTGGGGATGTCTCTACCAGCTTTGCACATCTAGAGAGTGCCATTTTTGCCCATTCTTCTTTGCAAAATAGCTCAAGCTCTGTCAGATTAGATGGAGAGCGTCTGTGAACAACAATGTTAAAGTCTTGCCACAGATTCTCAATTTAATTTAGGTCAGGATTTATATTGGGCCATTCTAACACATGAATATGCTTTGATCTAAACCATTCCATTGTAGCTCTGGCTGAATGTTTAGGGTTGTTGTCTTGCTGGAAGGTGAACCTCCGCCACAGTCTCAAGTCTTTTGAAGGTTTTCTTCTAAGATTGTCCTCTATTTGGCTCCATTCACCGTCCCATCAACTCTGAACAGCTTCCCTTTCCCTGTCCCTGCTGAAGAAAAGCATTTCCACAACATGATGCTACCACCGCCATGTTTCACAGTGGGGATGTCACTCTTCCATAAAGGCCAAATTTGTTGAGTGCATGACTAATAGTTGTCCTGTAGACAGATGCTCCCACCTGAGCTGTGGATCTCAGCAGCTCTTTCGGAGTTACCATGGGCTTGTTGGCTCCTTCTCTGATTAATGCTGTTTGTCCACTAAGGTTCTCTAACAAACCTCTGAGGGCTTCACAGAACAGCTGTATGTATATTGAGATTAAATTACACACTGGTGAACTCTATTTATTAACAAGGTGACTTTTGAAGTCAATTGGATCCACAAGATTTTAGTTAGGTATATCAGAGTAAAGGGGGTTGAATACATATGCATGCCACACTTTTCACATATTTATTTGTAAAAAAAAAAAAAAAAATTAAAACTGTTTATCATTTTCCTTCCACTTCACAATTATGTGCCACTTTGTGCTGGTCTATTACATAAAATCCCAAATAAAATACATTTTTGGGTTGTAATATGAAAAAAAAATTGTAAAATAAGGGATGTGAATACCTTTTCAAGGCACTGTATATAGTACATTTTTTTCATCTCGTCTATGTATATCAGTGGTAGGCAAGCTGTTAAATTTTAGAACCTAACATACAGGACTCAGCTTCTCAAAAGGTCCATGAAATAAGGTTTTTTATTTTGCTATAAAAGAGCAAAAGAGGTAGTGTATTATTGAGGCTAAGTGAGGATTTTTTTTTTTTTTATATATATATATGCAAATATTTGCTGAAATGCTCAGCAATATATACTACATCCCAAAAAAATGAATATATTTTCTTCTCAACAACAGAATACATTACACCTATCCCATGATAAATGTAAGGCCTTGTACTCACGACCGGATCTGTGCGCTGGAAACTGTCTGCCCGACAGTTTCCGGCGTACAAGGCTGATTTTTGTTTGGTTCCGCTGGCTTGTACACACCAGCGGACCAAATTACCGTCGTACCGGAACGCGTGCACGTAAACTACGTACGACGTCACTATAAAGGGGAAGACCAAACTTAATGGCGCCGCCCTCTGTTCCTCTTTTGCTAGTTACGGGTTTGCTCGTGTTAGTGAAGGTTTGGTTAGAGCTGATTCGCGCTTCTCGGTCTCCAGGCTTTGACAGCGTGTATTCACGGGTTCAGTGCGTGTGCTTGCGGTAACGTAGTTGTCATTCGGCTATAGGCTAGCAGGTTGTTTCTGCTTTAGCAGTTGCATCCTGTGCGCTCGTATCTGTTTGTCACGCGTTTGTCGCAGGTAGTGCTGGATTTGCGAGTGCTTTCTGTTTGAGTGTGTTCTTGACTGACCAGCCGGCCGGTTTGAAGCCATGATGGAGCAGCAGCGTCAATTTTCGCGAGTTGGTGCTGTTTATGGGATGGCTGCTGGATATGTTCATTTTTCCAGTACTTTGGCCAGAAACAGGGGGCGGAGGCGTTTCTGGACCAAGAATTGGTTGCGCCAGCGTGACCAGTTCTCACATATGCCTCTGCTTAGGGAAATCCAGGAGAATAATCCTAATGACTTTAGGAATTTTCTCCGCATGACGGACCCCGTATTCAACAGTCTGCTGGAACTTCTGTCCCCCTATATCACGAGGCAGGACACTGTGATGCGCCAAGCCATCACGGCCGAGCAGAGGCTTATTGCCACGTTGCGGTACCTGGCGACTGGGAGGAGCCTGCAGGACCTCAAGTTCTCAACAGGCATCTCTCCGCAGGCGCTTGGGGTCATCATACCAGACACGTGTGCTGCCATCATCAAAGTTATGCATGAGGAGTATATTAAGGTAAGTTTCCTGGCTGTAATAATGTTGCTAACTAACTTTATTTTTAATTTCCCAGATATGCTGTGTGTTTAACTAACGTTCCCTTTTCTCCCTATGCATGTTGATATCAGCTTTACATGTTTTTTTCTTGGCCTACCTGCATATTTGTCCCTTACCCAATATTAACCTGTCCAGCATGCTATCCTAGGGACAAACCCACCTTGCCATTTTTTAAAACAGGACTTTTTGGTTTTTGTGTCCCCCCCCCCCCCCTTCAAACTTTTAGTGTCCCCATCAGAGGGCTGTGGAGTCTCTTAATGAAGTGGCCCTATATATTTCATTTCCCAAATTCTCCATGCACATTTTTCAAATGCAATTTTAATACTTTGAAGTGTCACAAGGATGCTTGTAGGATGTTTTTATTCCAAAGTACTAAATCTCTTTTTTTGTTTGTCCCCACAGCTACCCTCCACACCACAGGAATGGCAGTCTGTGGCTTCCCAATTTGCCCAGCGGTGGGATTTTCCGAACTGCGGTGGAGCAATAGATGGGAAACACGTCCGCATAGTGCCCCCACCCCACTCGGGGTCCTACTATTATAATTACAAGGGTTATCATAGTATTGTGTTGATGGCGGTGGTGTCGGCACAGTATGAGTTTCTATATGTGGACGTGGGGAAGAATGGCCGGATGTCTGATGGGGGAGTGTTCGCACGGACTGATTTCTATGATCGTCTCCAAGCTGGTGGTCTGGCATTGCCACCAGATGAAGATAATGTGGAAGGACTTCCGTTTGTGTTCCTAGCGGACGAGGCTTTCGGGCTTGGTCCTCACCTCATGCGGCCTTTTCCCCAGAGGACCCTCACCTCAGAGAGGAGTGTGTTTAATTTTCGGTTGGCCAGGGCTCGGAGGGTAGTCGAGAATGCCTTTGGGATACTCACCAACCGGTTCCGCCTGTTCAGGACATCGATACATCTGGCGGAATATAAATTGGACACCGTTGTATTTGCCTGCTGCATTTTGCACAACTTTTTACGCAGGCACTCCCAGACGTACCTACCCGACATCGGTTCTGAGGCAAGACTACCCTCAGATCCCCTTCCCGGGCTGGACACTGGTCGCGCTGGCTTGGCCCCCCAATCAGCTCGTGAGGTACGCGACAAATATGTTGAGTACTTCATGGGTCGGGGGGCCATTGCTATGCCAGATCATATTTCTTTCTAATTCGGCCCCCAAAGAAAGGAATATTCTCTCAAATAATAAATAATTAGACCATTGGACTTTATACAGTTGTTTGTCATTAATGCTTTTTCTCTTTTTATCTGTCTTCCTGGTTCTCTAACTAACTTCTTCAATTTTAATGCATAATTGATTTCTCCACTTTTAGTAAATAACCACATTTAGCACAGTATTCACTCATCTACAAACAGGGTATTGAGTCTAGAAATAAGAAGCAACTCCATTTGTGAATTTTGAGGTCAAGTTTTTTAATTTTTGCTTGTTCATGACCCCACAAATTATTTTATATTTTTTTCATTACTCCCTGCTTTTGTACTTAGGAGTCTACAAAACTTTTTTAAATTTTTTTTTTTTTCAGGTAATTCTACCAAAAATATTATGCAGATTATACATTTTTTAACAAGTTCACATTTTTGTTTATCAAATATAGTTAGATTTATTGTTTACATATATATATATATATATATAGAATATTTTTGGTGGGGTGTTTACCGCCTTAGTATTTTTTAGTTTCTGCATATTTTTTATGCACAAAAACCAATATTTTTTTAACAATTTTTTTTTTTTTTTGGTGTGTTTTTCAATAAGAAAATTTGTTGTGGAGATTTAGGAGTCAAATCTCGACTTCACTAAATTCAGTGATTAGAGAGATTTATAATTCTATATATATATCTTTTTAAAATTTTTTCGGTGTTTATTCTTTATGGTCTAAACTTTATAGTATCCAAAAAGGTTCAACATGGTCAAAAAGTAACAAAATACAATTATAAAAATATAAAAACTCACAACAGCAGTCAGTCATGGTGTGCTTTCACACTGGAACACGCCAAAATTTCAAGATACACACATTCAGTGCAAACTCGCCAAATGTCATTGGTTCAACAGACAAATGGCCACATGTGCTATCTGACATCATGGGTGATCAATGTCTGTGTTCTGTGGGAGCAAACCCTTCCTCTCAACTACTTGAGGATGGAGGAGGGGGTTGGACCCACAAAGCACAGACACTAGATATTCTGTGATGGCAGATAGCACATGTTGGCACACTGTGTGTGTATCTTCAAATTTTGGCGTATTCATTATTAAAACAGTAAAAATGTTTGTGGGGGCGGGGGATGGGCGGGGGGTGTTTCAGTCTTTGACACGGCCCATCATGTCAATAATATTTTTAAAATTAGATTCGATGACCATCATTCTTTGCCGCATATTGTCCATTTCCGTGCAGCATTCCAAAAGGACATTTGTTAAATTCTCTTCCATGACAACCATCCTTTCACGCATATTGTGCATTTCAGTGCTGCACTCCATTACCTGCAGAATAATTATAGCAGCACTTGCACGTGAAAATATTGGCACACCATCCTCCTCCCCTAAAAAAAAAAAAAAAATGGTCATTTACAAAATTATTTTTCGATGAGGCCTATCTACATATGTTTTTTTTTATCAAGCTAGGGTGACACTGACCTGATGGGCTTCTCCTTTCCACCTCTTCGACATCTTCTATCACTCCTCCTTCTTCCACCACCTCCCCATCATCTTCTATCACTCCTCCTTCTTCCACCACTTCCCCATCATCTTGGACTCCTCCTTCATCCATCAATCCACCTTCTTTCAATTCGCCAAATTGTTCTTCCGCCACTTGCCCTTCATCTGCTATAAATTCTAAGTCCAAAATTACTTCTTCCTCCTCTCTTCCTTCCTCCTTTCTTCCTTCCTCCTCTCCTTCCACATCCTCTTCTCCTTCCACATCCTCTTCTCCTTCCACATCCTCTTCTCCTTCCACATCCTCTTCTCCTTCCACATCCTCCTCCTCCTCCACATGTTGAGATGGCAGATTTTGGCCTTGTCTGGCCCTCTCTGCCTCCTCCAAATGCTGGCGACTTCTTTCCCCTGAAATAAACAAAAAAAAATGTAGACTCATCAGCACACAGATATTGGAGAGCATAAATCGCACACATTGCTTAGAAGATGCTTTCATTTAGTTACTTTTGTCTTTCACCAAACCTACATTTTGCAATTACTTCTATGGGAAGCTCTGATCCTGCCCCTTTTTAGCAAAGTGACACACATGGATGTCCCCCCTAAACAGTATTTCTGGGAGACCCTACCAAAACACATTTTTGGTTTGGGGAGACACAGGTGCTCTGCATTGCAAATGTGAAAACATCTGCTTTATTACCACTGTTTTTAGAATGAATCCTGTTTGCCTTTCCCATTCTCCTAATTTTATTTTTTTGAACTAGCTTTTACACAATGTTTACAAACAAAGTTTTTGGCCAGTGAGCCATGTCCAGGTGTGTTGTTCCTGGAATAACCGAGCCTTTCTGAGAAACTATGTGATGTTACGTGGTTTACTAAGAACACTATTTGTAAATATGTAGGTATTTATGTCCTAAAAAATAAATGACAACATGTCTTTAAAATTACAAGCAGGCCAAGGAGGCAGATGGTGAAATATACATGGCAACACATTATTGCAGACAATCACCCACCCCCCCCCCCCCAACCCCAATATATATTTACTTACTTTTACGCAGAATTTTAAGTATTTTCTTCATCTGATGTGGCTCCCTCAATTTTAAGTCTGACCAGCGTTTCCTCAGCTGTTCCTTGGACCTGGTGATCCCAAACATCCTCTGCATTCTCCTCGCCACCTTGTCCATAATATGTGCCTTTCGGCGGTTAGGGGTCTTGTATGGGCCTAATTCACCATCATAGTCCTTCTTTCGCATGATGTAAACTAACTCCACCATTTCCTGGAACCGCATATTAGTGGCTTTGTATCTTCTTGGCCTTGATCGGGACGTCCCTGCCTCTGTCCCTTCACTTGTGGCATGAGAGCATCGTGCCCGCTCGTGTGACATCGCCATCTTTCCTTTCCCACAGAGATTATGGGCGTGGAAAAGATGAATTCTTACGCCATGGGCGGAGAAGAGGGCGGCGTTTAATACATACGCGGAGTGTAGAGAATGCAAACAACGTGTTTACGTCGGTTACGCGGAGAATCTTCGAGCGCATCCAGAACATACACAGTTAACGCCATATTTCCTAAACTCATTGATTAGGGGCCTCGCAAAGGTGACGAGGGCGGGGTTTAATAAATACGCGGAGTGTTTAAAAGGTGCACGCCGTGATTACGCATCTTACGCGGTAATTAGGCGAGCGTGAGAAACGAGGAGCGAGAGACAGGAAGGTAAGGAAATTAAAAATGTGATCAGCAGAGGCCTTGAAAATGGAGACACATGGGATGGGGGTTTGGGCTGTTGGTTGCACCCTTTTTAAGCTATTCTGTCTATGGGGTACCACAATGTTATTTTGGTATCCAAATGCTTTTGGACACCTCACAAAATAGAGATGTGAACAATGCTGTACCTCATTGACAAGTTTTTGAATGGTGTATTCAGATCAGGCAAAGTATTGTTCAAGTGTTGGTTGTACAGAGGTCATTAGGAAGTGTCTTTTATGTCATCCATTGTCAGGGGCATGAGATTTACACATGAAAGAGTGCCTAGATGAATACTGTCATTTGTAATCATTGTTTATTTTTCTATATTAAAAATATTTACTGCAATGTTAACAATGGCTCTGCATCTAGCAAATCAATGTTTGGTACAACCAATGCGGCCGAGCTGCCAATCATTGTTTAAACAAGAGAGACTGTGTTTGTAATTAGATATAGGTAATAAATTTCAAGACACATATTATATCAAGGTCAACACTGATCCTTTTGAATATTTATTTTTCTTTGGTTTATGTTTTGCGAATCTAGACTCCAAAAGAAATATCATTTTTAAAAAAGTGAAATGGACCAACTACAAACCAAGGAAGCTATAGAGGCCTTACTTCAAAAATATCAGGACACGCCCATCCTGTGGAATTCAAAACACGCATTATATTGCAATAAAGATGTACGAGCGGCAGCACTAGAAGAGCTAGCAAACTATATGCAAACATGGGTGCCAGGATGCACTGCCAACATGGTGAAGGATAAACTTGCCAACCTCAGAAGCACATACAGGAGAGCATACAAAGCTAATAAAAGCAAAAAATCGGGAGCAGCAGCAACACAAGCAAAGGAACCCAAACTGTGGTATTATAAACAGATGGCTTTTTTGCGGGACGAAATGGAAGGCAGGAAAACGATGTCGAGTCTTTCTTCCAACCTTTCCTCCATGCTACCTTCCAGCGGACATTCCCCAGATGACCACAGCCCTGCAGAGTCGGAGGAAGAGGGCCTGGCTGACAGAGATGCAGATCTGCCACCCTTCGATGAGGAGGTATAGTAGTTTCCTCTATATTTCTGGCGTAAATAATTCTTGGTGGATTAATGATTTGATATTGTAAAAGAAAAGCCAAGCTGGGAAAAAGCAAAAAAAAAGGTGTACAGACAAATAGGTGTCAGGGATGACAACTGCAGGGGTCAGAAGTAGAGTGTATTCAAGTAATAATGAACAGAAAATACAAAACGAAAAACATGAAAATGAGTGTGGTTTTATTTAGCGAAATTGTAAAAAATGTCCTTTTTTTTACACACAGGAAGAAGAGATCAGCCAGGAGGTGGCAGATCCTCAGGTGTATGTCAGCCAGGAGGAGGCCGGGGTCAGTGGCAGCCAGGAGGAGGCCGGGGTCAGTGGCAGCCAGGAGGAGGCTGGGCCCAGTGGCCTGCAGCAGGTCCCCCCGGCCAGGAGAACCACCACCAGCCAGTCTTCTCCCCCCCAGGTGAGGCCATCAGGCCGAAGGAGGCAGTTGAGGCCTGTGGAGGAGGCAAGCCTCCGCATGATACAGGAGGCAAGCGCCATCATGAGGGCCCCCCTCAACCCCACAGAGGCCTTCAGTGCCTCATTGGCCCACGATTTGAATGAAGGGGAGGAGGACCAGAGAAGACTGGCAAAGGCCCTGATGAACCAGGTCCTTTGGTGGATGCAGAAGGGCCTGCTGACCCCAGACACTGGGCTATGTGACCCGGCCCGGCTTGCGGAACACCATCCTCCTGCTGCCACATCGACCCCACCTGCAAGACCCCGTGTTAGATCCGCTGGAAGGCTGCCTGGAGGGAAGGCTGGAAAGAGGAGGAAACGTTGATTCTCTGCCTTCCATTTCCTTCCACATAAAGGACATCTTGTTTGGACTACCACAGTTTGGGTTCCTTTGTTTCTGTGCTGCTGCTTCCTATTTTTGGGTTTGGTTCCTGAGGCTTGCAAGTTTATCCTTCACCATGTTGGAAATGCAAGTTTGCATATAGTTTGCTATCTATTCTAGTGCTGCCGTTCTGTTTATTTTTTGTGATGACATTTGCCTGAATAAAAGGCTTTTTGCTTTCATTTGAAAACATGTCTATTGTTTGTTATACTGTGGGGATTATTAGGCAGCAAACCTTTAATAAATATACAATGGGTCATTTACAAAGGACACACTCCTTGGGGGGGGGGGGACATTTGGTGTGCCAACATGGTTTAATATTCTCAAATGAAACACAAAAAAAAAAAATCAAATAAATAAAAAGAAAAAAACATGTTAAAAAAAAATAAACTAAATGGTGACATAACTAGAAACAACAAAAAACAAAAAAAGATGCACATTCCTTTACAAAAATGACTACTATAAATTATGGAGGACCACCAACCAAAACACACGTCTGGCATAGAAAACATTATTAAAGGATTACATCACAAGCAAGAAATGTGACATTTCAGTATGGGACAACTCTATTGAAATTGCATCAGCAAGAGAACAGGGTTATTCTAGCAAGAGAAGAATTAATAAAACGAGGCAAGAAAATGTGGTTTAGTGCGCCTTTTTAAGACATTGTTCTCTTGCTAGAATAAAAGGTTTCTAATGACGAATGTGCCATATCCCAAACAAACGCGAGTTTTACCTGAACGAGCGCTCCCGTCTCCTCATTTGGACTGAGCATGCGCGGGGTTTTTGTACGCTGCTTTTGTGTACAGACGACCGAACATGTCTGACGGACACGATTCCAGCAGACTGTTTTAAAGCAAGACAAGGAAACAGTTGTTCGTTGGAAAACGGTCTGGCCGACGATTGTTTGCTGGAATCCTGTCTGTTACTGCCTACACACGAACGAACATGTCCGCTGAAACTGGTCCGCGGACCAGTTTCAGCAGACATGTTTGGTCGTGAGTACGGGGCCTAAGGGTTACAAAGGACAAATAATGTCCCTGTTCTGTCAGATAGACTTTGCCATAATGTATGCTGAGAGTCATCATAATCAAACTGAAAGATCTGACCGTTCTGGCATACAGCAATTCTCCTTCCATGAAGGTAAACTGCATTCTCCATTAGAAATCTGTTTGTTCATGAAAAAAAAAAAAAAATCAACCCTGTTACTTTGCATTCTCTCATGAAAACAATCATCAACTTGACCCCATTAACCACTTGCTTCCCTGCCCATAGTCAAATGACATCGGCAGGCGGGCGTCATATGACGTTTATGGCTTCCCGGCCATCTAGGGGGCATGTGTCACTCAGGAGCCCATGCGAGTACCAGATGGCGGTGATGTCCGCTGGGCACCCGCGATTTCCTGAAACAGAGCAGATCCACATCCTGTCAGGGGAGAGGAGACCGATCGTGTGTTCCAAGTACAGAGGAACAATTATAGGTCTTCTCTCCTTGTGAGTCCCCTCCCCCTACAGTTAGAATCACTACCTGGGTAACACATTTAATCAATGCATTTTTATAGCACTGATCGCTGTATAAATGTGAATGCTTGCAAAATAGTGTCAAAAGTGTCCGATATGGCCGCTGCAATGTCACAATCACAATAAATATCAGATTGCCGCCATTACTAGTAAAAAAATAATAATAAAAATGCCATCCCCTATTTTGTAGACGTTATAACTTTTGCTAAACTGAGGGAAAAATGGGAAAATAAACATAGTGGTAATCAAACACCACCAAATAAAGCTCTATTGTTGTGCATTTGGATACAGTGCTGCATGTCTGCGCAATTGTCATTCAAAGTGCGACAGCGCTGAAAACTGAAAATTGACCTGGGCAGGAAGAGAGTGAAAATGCCCGGTATTGAAGTTGTTTATGATTTAAAAAAAAAAAATAAGTTCTTAAAACTACACATTTTGAACAAAATTCTGCTGGTGTATGGCCGCTTGCTTACCGTATTTTCCCGGCGTATAAGACGACTTTTTGGATGCAAAAAAATGCATCCAAAGTCGGGGGTCGTCTTATACGCCGGTGACAGTCTCTGTGCTGCGAGCGTTCATGATTTAATAGCCGCTCCTTCTCTTCAGACTGTCCTGTGATAGGCGGAACACAAATTTTCCTAGCAGCGCCTCTGTTCTGTGTTCCTCCTATCACAGATGCCTTCTCATCCTCGGACGAGAGGACGCCCGTGATAAGCGGAACACAGAACAGAGGCGCTGCTGGGAAAATTTGTGTTCCGCCTATCACAGGACAGTCTGAAAAGAAGGCACGGCTTTTAAATCATGGACGCTCGCAGCAGACGGAGACTGTCATCGGCTTGTCAAAATCAGCAAAACGTGAGTGATAGCACTGTTGGCACAGTGGGGGCAAGTGATGGCACAGTGTGGGCAAGTGATGGCACAGTGGGGGCATGTAATGTAATGGCACAGTGAGGCATGTAATGTAATGTAATGGCACAGTGAGATTTGAAAAAAGCCTGTTTCTGTCAGCGGTTCTGGCTACCCCTCAGCTTCCAGAAAGACTAGTAGGAAGGGTGTAGTCTTATATGGCGAGTATATCCCAAAACCAACATTTTTCCTGGAAAATTAGGGGGTCGTCTTATACGCCCAGTCGTCTTATACGCCGGCAAATACGGTAAGTCCCCTGCCACCACGCCCCCCCCCCAGAGGCACTCTTATGGTGACACCTAATGTTAGGGGGCACTCTGATGAGGACACCCTATGTAAGGGGGCACTGTGATGGGGGAACCTTATATAATGGGACACTCTGATGGGGACAAATGATGTAAGGGGGCACACTGATGGGAGACACCAGATGTAAGCGGGGCTTCCATTGTAGAAACCTGATGTAAGTTGGCACTCTGATGGGAAAACTTGATGTAAGGAAGTACTATGATGGTGGCAACTGATTTATGGGGGTAGTCTGATGGGGGAACCCAATGTAATGAATTACTCTGATAGAGGAAAACTGATGTAAGGGGGAACACTAAAGGGGCATTTACATTTACAGAGTATTACTAGAGAGTGTGGAGGAAACAGAACCAAAAGCACCAGAGAGTATGGCTTGTGCCAAAGAAAGGAAGGTAGACACTGAAAACCAAGCCTTCAAAGATGAATGGACCAACCAATATATGTTCATTCTTTCTATGGGAAATTTAAAACCAGTTTGTCTCATTTGTTGCAAAACTGTGCCAATAATAAAAAGTGCCGATAACAAAACCACCACTACGAAGGCAGTGGGGTGAGAGCATGTAAAATAACTGAACTGAGAGCCCAGTATGACAGATCCACCAAAAGTCCTCTCACATTCATATACAGCCTAGCCAAATGCAAATAAATGTTCACCTAAAGTAGCATGGATTTTGGGGCAACAGAAAAGACCATTTACTGAAGGAGTGCTTGAATGCTGTGGCTGAAACTTTGCTTGAGGGTAAACAAAAAGACGAGCTGTGTGAAAAAAATAAACCAAATCCCACTGTTAGGCCTCGTACACACGACCAGGTTTCTCGACAAAAAACAGCAAGAAAACTGCTTCTTGCCGAGATTCCCATTCGCGTTTACGAGGCATTCAGGTTTCTCGTCTCGAAATCTGGCCAGAATCTCGAGGAGAAAAAAAGAGAACCTACTCTCTTTTTTCTCATTGGGATTCTCGTTTGCCTGTTTCCAGACAAGAAACCCGAGAGTGTGTATACTTACCTGCCGCCATAGAAACCCGTGCACGGTCGAAATGACTGACACATGCACGGTAGCTTCCACTGCATAGGTAGGGTGAAGCAAGATGGTGGCGACGGCATCGAATGTGACGAGCGCATGCTCGTCGTACACAATGACATCACCGCATTCTTTCCTTTCATTTCAAAAGAACCACGGTTTTCTTGAAAGTCAGTACACTCGGGCGGCAAGAGTTTCTTGCCAAGAATCTCGTCAGGGAAAACTACGGGTTTTTCCTGACGAGATTCTCGGTCGTGTGTACAAGGCCTCAGAGTCAACAGCAGCAAAAAAGACTGAAATGTTACCAGAGGATGCATTGGCATAACTTAATGCACCTATTCAGAGTGCAGCCTGCATTTCTTTAGGCATTGATCAATCAACAGATATAACTGATAATGCCCAGCTTTTGGTGTATGTAAGATTTTTTTTTTTCTTTTCACAAAGAAACACAAAAACTCTATGAGGACCTGTTAGGAGTAACACCACTTGAGAAATACAAGAGGACAAGACATATCTGAGGGCATTAAGGAGATTTTGAGAAAGGGGAAGATAGATCTGAAAAAAGTGGACTCCAGATAGTGCCCCTGCCATGGTAGGGAAGGAGAGAGGAGCTGTGGCACGGCTGGCAGAGCACAACCCTGACCTTATTGCTTACCATTGCATCATTCACCAGGCTGTGTGCCATTCTATCAGAAAAGTTTGCAGAAATCATAGACAAAATGATGAAACTGATCAACTTCCTCAGGGTATACTCATGCCATCAACATCATTTACTAAGTTTCTTAAAGAAGTTGAGGCAAATGCAAATAACCTTTTACTGCACAACAATGCAAGATGGCTGAGTAAAGGCAATGTATTGGAATGCTTTTGGTCCATTCAAACAGAAGTAGCGGCTTTCTTAGTGCAACTGAAAAGTCACAAAGCAAAACAGTTTTCACTGTTTTTACAAGAGGAGAGCACAATGGATAATATCGTTTTCCTAGTGGACATAACATTACACCTTAATGAACTCAATTTCAAGCTCCAGGGCAAAAACAACTCCATCTGTGATTTGATGGCCGCTGTCCGCTCCTTCCAGAGAAAACTGGATTTGTCCACGGAAGATCTGCAAGGAGAGTGCTTTCTTTTCACAAAGGTGAAAGAACAGATTCAAGGAAAGAGAGATGACTTTCCATTTGTTGACTTCATAAATAAAAACAGAGAGGGAACTTCAGAAAACGGTTTGACAGCTTCACTCTTGGACAGCAGATCCTCCTGCTCATACACAATCGATTCCTCATAAAATATGTCAGAGTGTTTTCAAAAGAGGTGATGCAGACCTTCAAGTGGGCAGATGAGGGATCTCTACAGACAGAAATGATTGGTCTGCAAACAAATGTTGCACTAAGAGAGCACTTTGGAGGAACTGATCCTGCTCATTTCTGGCTACAGACTGTGACTAATGCCTTGTACACACGATTGGTTTTCCCAGCGGTAAAAAGTCCGCCGGGAAAACCGAGAACCTGCTCGATAGCTTTTTCCCTCTACACACGGCTGGTTTTCCTGGCAGGAAAACTGCCAAGAGAGCTTTGGCCGGGAAACCCGACTGTGTGTATGCTCCACCACAGTGTTTCCCATAGGAAAACTGCCAGGAAAAAGACCGCCGGGAATCGCGGCAGGAAACAAGAGAACATGTTTTAATTTTTCCCGCCGGGATTCTTGGTGGTTTTCCTGTCCGGAAAACTGCCATGGAGCATACACATGGCCAGTTTTCCCAGCCAAAAGCTGTCATGGCAGTTTTCTCGACAGGAAAACTGGTCATGTGTACGAAGCATTAGATGGATTTCCCTTGTCTAATTAAGGTAGTATTACACACCTTGACTATGTTTGGATCTACAGACAGCTGTGAGTCAGCTTTCTCCACTATGAGCATTATAAAACAAAGTATTGTTCCAGGCTCACCGATGAGCACCTACATATGTGCATGAGAATGGCAGCAACTTAATTAAGCCAAGATTCAAACTACTGGCAGGACAATCAAAAGCCCATTTCTCGCACTAGACAGAGAAGATTTTTGGGTGGGGAAAAGATTTAAATACAACCAAGGATATTTTGTGTACTTTTTAAAATTGACACCTTTAGTTAAGTCAGAAGGTGCAATTTTCTTATACTTGCAAAATGTATGTACTTTTTATGTGTTATTGATTTGTTTCTATGTTGTTTCTGTTAACCACTTCACCCCCGGAAGAATTTACCCCCTTCCTGACCAAAGCACTTTTTGCGAATCAGCACTGCGTCGCTTTAACTGACAATTGCGCAAAGTTTTTCCCACAATTAGAGTTTTCTTTTGGTGGTATTTGCTCGCCTCTGCGGGTTTTTTTTTGCGCTATACACAAGAGCAACAATTTTTGCGCTATACACAAGAGCAACAATTTTGAAAAAAAATATAACAAAAAGTAAAAAAAAATCATTGTTTTAATATCCCCCCAAAAAATATAAAAAAAACTATTTTTTTCCTCAGTTTAGGCCAATATGTATTTTTCTACATATTTTTGCAAAAAAAAAAAAAATTGCAATAAGTGTATATTGGTTGGTTTGCACAAAAGTTATAGTGTCTACAAAATAGGCGATAGTTTATGGCATTTTTATTATTTTTTTTTATTAGTAATGGCTGTGATCAGTGATTTTTATCGTGACTGCAACATTATGGCAGACACATCGGACACTTTTGTCATTGTCCTTTATACAGCCATCAGTGCTAAAAAAAAGGCAGTGATTACTGTGTAAATGACACTGGCAGGGAAGGGGTTAAACACTAGGGGGGCGATGAAGGGGTCAAGTGTGTCCTAGGGAGTGATTCTAACTGTGTGGGGGCTGGGCTAAAAGTGACACGACAGTGATCACTGCTCCCGATGACAGGGAGCAGTAGATCACTGTCCTGTCACTAGGCAGAACAGGGAAATGCCGTGTTTACATAGGCATCTCCCTGTTCAGTTCTGTGACACGACTGTGGGACAATGACAGACATCAAGTCTGCGGGTCCCGCGGGCACGGTCACAGAGCGTACAGGTACGTTACTTTGTGCAGCCGTGCCATTCTGTCGACGTATTTAACGTGGTTAAAGATAGTTGTTTGTTTTCCATACAAAGACAAGAGCAAATGTAAAGCTATCCTAGTTCCAACTGTTGACATGTTTAATGTCGTAACTATAACTTGACATAAATATTGTCGAAATGCTATGGAAATTGTACTATTTCAAATTTGTTGATAGACATACAGTAACTACAATCTTTCTGAGTCATAGCACAGACTTGAGATTCAAACCTCAGCCCAAAGAAAATTTTAGCGACCGGACCTCCTTGAATTTTATTTCAATATCCCTGGTATATGATGAACATGTAGGGCCTTTTCATTACACTATGGAGTCAGCTGCTGAATGCAGAGTGGTAGCAGGGGCCAGGCACCATTGCCACCACTGGGCAATGTACATTGTAGGAACTATGAACAGGGGTCAAGTCCTGGGAAAAAGTGTGGAAACTCCCACCCAAGATCCCCTCCCCCACCAAAAAAAAAAATGATACGATCATATGCATAATTACTAAACGCATGTTTGTTTGTTTGTTTTTTCCGATCCACTGTACCTTAGTAAACCTTTATGTTACTGGCCGCTTCCTGCATATGGATTCATCGGGTAGTGTGCGGGAATTCCGTCACTTCCTCGATGCCGCAATGTCTCCTGGGAGCTTTGTCATTGTTCCCAGGAGACATTGCGGAGGTCTGCCACAAGTTATCGCGGGATTTAGAAAGAAGCAAGTTTTTTCTAAATCCCACGTTAACTCGCGGCAGACCTCCGCAATGTCTCCTGGGAACAATGACAAAAGCTCCCAGGAGACATTGCGGCATCGAGGAAGTGACGGAATACCTGCACACTACCCGATAAATCCATATACAGGAAGCGGCCAGTAACAAAGGATTACTAAGGTTCGCCTGCCCTGACAGTGACTTGAGCTGGGCATCGCCACTTAGTGAAGGATTGGCTCGATTGGCTCAGGCGACTCGGCTGCTCTAGTCCTGCAAAGGGAACTGAGTTCCTGCTGTGAAAAAAGTGCAGGGACTCCGTTCCCACAGGATTTAAGCCCTGACTATGAAGGCAATATATCTTGTCCGTATAGTTCAGCCGTGACATTATCTGACCAGTAGAGGTGTGACATAAGACATATATTAAAAGATAAGTAACCCCTGGATGCTGGGGAAGGGCTTTCCCAATCCCACTTACACCACTGATGGAAAATTATTTCTGACACCAACAGAGAGGCACTATTTCGCCCTCTGACACCATCCATGGTGCACTATTCCTCCCAATGCCATCAATAATAGGCCACCATTTCTATTTTTCTATTCCTCCCAGGCTCTCACTGGCAAACTTATAGGACACCATTCCTTCTACTGACCACTAGCAGAGGGAAAATATTTACTCCTCCTGACTACTAACACCAGGCCTTTTTTTTTTTCAATCCCATTGATACTTGGGGAATTTTTAAATTCCACTGACACCTGGGGATTTTTTTTTTTTTTTTTAATCACTGACAATGTGGAATTTATTTTAGTTCCACTGACCTCAAAAGTTGGATAACTTTCTACTCCCACTGAAGCCGAGACATTCTTTACTCCCACTAACCTCTAACGCTGGGCCATTTTTTAAACTTATTTTAATAAGCCTGTTTAAAAGCGAAACAGAAGGGAATTTCACTTTCATTGAATGCATGCCACACTGTTCTAAATTCTTGCTCAGGAAAGTACAGTTAATCCTATTTCCAATGAAATGCATATTAATTTAAATTAATTCATATATTTCTCAGGCAACCAATCTAATTAAGTCAAGGTTGGTAATTTCAATCAATTCTGATGAACAAAAAGCTAGAGACAAGCTACTTTCATACACATACTTGGGTTTACAATAACAACTCTGCTCTTATTTGATACTGTTTGAATACATTATGATTTTTATTCACATTTCTTCCCTCAACTAAGTTCCTATCTAGCTAACAAACGTACAAGCATTAAGTTCCTACTTCTACTGGTATAAACCGACACACACCACAAAAGGTGTGAAGATCACAAAACCCTAGGCATACATGAATGATGCCACTTTTGAGCCAAGAGATTCTATGTTTGAAAGTATAATTGAAAGTATCAATCTATTTGCTTTCTATGCAAAACAGCTGTGCAGAATGGAAGATGCAAGAATAGGGCTGTGCATTACCTGAGATAGAGGAAAATCTTGTGACTCTTCCCAAACAGGTAGAATATCCATATGCAAAAATGAATATGTGTATTCATAATAATCCATTATTCAGTATGGCAATGAGTAAAATGTAATAAATAGGGAGACAGACAGAAATGATGTTAGCAAGTTACCTATGAACATACCGTAGAAACCTAGAACAGTTGGGTTATTGCTATAATCAGAAATGCACAGTGCTTCCTTCAGTACAGTATGGCATCTTATACTGCCATATAACACAGTGAGAAGCTTCCTTGTTTATCGGACATTCTATGGACTAATCCTTGTAATTTTTCCCATAATCACTCTGCTTGTGTTCGATTTAATTACAGACAACCACAGACCGCAAGTTTAAACTAAGCCTCATGTAATACTTACCATAAATGTTACAATGTGACTGTACATTCATCTTTAGATCTACCAACACCATATCATATGAGGACCGACCTAGACTATTCAAATTGTATCTGGTCAAGCAAGGCCCTTGTACTACATAGTTGTTGGTAGATCTATATAGTACAATTCGATTCTAATGACCTTGCCAGTAACACACTTCCTGTCCTAGGCAGTCTCTACTCAGGATAATATGTTTTTGTTTTACAGTTTAACCACTTAAAGCGGGGGTTCACCCTAAAAACTATTTTCTAATATTACATTGACATGACCCTTGACAATGACAGTATGCCGAACGGCGAGTTGGCTCTATACGGCGCCTGCACACCGCAGTTCGGCTTCTTTTGGCAACTCGTGACGCTCCTTTTGCGACGGGGGGAGGTAGTTTTTGTCATCACGTCAATCACCTGCTGGATAGGAATGGCCACTACCGCGGGAGGCCCTACCCGGAAGCCAGAGAAGAAAATAGCTGTACAAAAGGTACGTACAGCAAAAAAAACACACAAAAAAACGGCATACTGTCATTGTCGAGGGTCATGTCAATGTAATATTAGAAAATAGTTTTTAGGGTGAACCCCTGCTTTAAGGACCCCTTCACGCACATATACGTCGGCAGAAGGGCACGGCTAGGCACAGACACGTACCTGTATGTTGCCTTTAAGAGCCCATCCGTGGGGTAGGGAGAGCGCCGCCGGTGGCGCTCTCGCCACCCAGTCCAATACTCCGTGACCGCGCCCGCGGGACCCGATCAGTCACAGGAGCTGAAGAACGGGGAGAGGTGTGTGTAAACACATGTTCCCCGTTCTTCTGTGTTGCAGTGTCACTGATCGTCTATTCCCTGATATAGGGAACAACGATCAGTGACGTCACACCTACAGCCACGCCCCCTACAGTAAGAATCACTCCCTTAGTGCACACTTAACCCTTTAGCGCTCCCTAGTGGTGAACTCCTTCACTGCCATTGTCATTTTCACATTAACAGTGCATTTTTATAGCACTTTTCGCTGTGAAAATGGTAATGGTCCCAAAAATGTGTCAAAAGTGTCCGATGTGTCCACCATAATGTCGCAGTCATGAAAAAAATTGCTGATCACCGCCATTACTAGTAAAAAAAAATGAGTAATAAAATGCCATAAAACTATCCCCTTTTTGTAAACGCTGTAAATTTTGCGCAAACCAATCGATAAACGCTTATTGCGATTTTTTTTTTACCAAAAATAAGTAGAAGAATACATATCGGCCTAGACTGAGGAAAAAAGAATTGTCGCTCTATTTTTGTTTATAGCGCAAAAAATAAAAACCACAGAGGTGATCAAATACCACCAAAAGAAAGCTCTATTTGTGGGAACGACCGCGAAATTGTCAGTTAAAACGACGCAGTGCCGGTCCGGGTCTTAAGTGGTTAATATCACTTTAAGGGTCAGACTACTAAATAGCAGCTTTATGGACAAACGTCTGGGAGCAGAGTTAAACCACTGGTTTATTACATCTCTTAGGTTGCTTTCACACTGTTGCCCTGTATTAACATGTGATATGCCGCACATTAATAAGCATTGAATGGGCTGCCTAACACAATTAAAAAAAAAGTACATGTGACATTTTCTGCTGTGCAAACCAACATAGGTACATTGAAAGGGTGCATTGGGGTGCCATTTAGAGAGATGTTGATAGTTGTATCAAGTGCATCACACTGGTACAACACAGCTGTTGTACATCCTACTTTGCCCTGTAACATCAGTCCTATCAGTCCTTTTCCTGCTGCTGTAATCACCATGTTGGATGTCCCAAGTCAGATGGTTAGGACAAGGATCCAACTTTTATCTGTCGTCAATGATATTCAATGGGCTGAAGTAGGACCAAAGTAGTGCAGGAACCTTTTTCAAAGTCGGACCGACTTGTATCAGAGCAGTTAGGGCGGCTCTCATAGGGAATCATTGATTTACACACGACATGAGCTCCCAAAGTCAGAGTGTATGTCATGCCCGTGTGAACCCGGCCTTAAAGTCCTGCACTGTCTAAGAAGTGTGCCAATAGCCAGGGGAATGAGGAATAGAATAAGTAATACAGCCTTTACCCACCATACTTAAGCGTTCAACCTATACCGGAGTTGGGCTTTACATTAATTTGACCACAGAAAGCTACAATCTAATATTATAGGTTACTGTAGTTTGCACGCCATCTGACTTTAGAAAAATACTCTGTGGTTTCCTCTCAAGCAAAAGTGCTTAACCTTTTTCTCCGATCCAAAACAGAGACCAGTGAAAGCTTTGCATTACCATATGTATTATTCATGTAACTGGTAACAATATCTATATGGTTGACAGTCCTGCTCTAATGCACCAAAGAAAGCAGGAATACAAATACTATACATGGCTGGTAAACAGAGCAATGATACCTGGAAGACACTTTAGAGAGAATCAGTCTCAAAAAGCTTTGTAATAATCAAAATCTCCATTATTGGACTGTTATAATAGTACATTCTTATGCTGACCATACACTGACATTTTTTTTTCTCCTTCAGCCTAACTATACAGCGCAGATGACTGGATCTCCCGCTGTGGCCACTACATTTTGACAGCCACCCCCACCAGGGGTACAAAGGGTGCCAATACTTTTGGTAGTATAGTGTGTGTATAATGTGTGTGTGTATCTATATGTATATGAGCCACTGGTGGAATCGTGAATGCTTAAAAAAATGGCATAGTTCAACTTTGTTTTATTATTCACTTATATAAATTAACTATGCTTTTTTGGCAGCACAACACATTTTTTTTCTGTTTTCTTACAAGTATGCCATTTATATTCAAGGAGATGAAAATCCAAATGGTGCCTGATCAAGTGTACCCATATTAAGAAGCACAAACATCAATCGTACCATGGTGAGCTGCTGAGAATTAACAGCTGTGATCACATTTAACTCATCTTGGGCTTTAATGTGGCGAGCCAAAGGACATTGTATCCAACTGAAGGCAGAGATAAAACTAACAGTGCATTATGAATGACTGTGTTCAGTCATGTCAATATTACTATTGCATATTCTTCAAGAAAACCATAGCCTGTTTACAAAATAGGTTATTGTTTTAAATGAATGAGATGTTTAAATTTCCTTGGGCACCAGCGTGTTAATGGGATGGCCAGGAAAGGTAACCATGAGCAATAGGGGTGGGGTATCAAGTGAATATATTGCATTGCAGAATTTGCAACGTATATGTTTACATCAGTGGAACTGTCAGTAAGCCCTGGTTCACACTGAGTGCGGGAATGAAATTGTGCGAGTTCAGCTGAACTCGCACAATTTCATTCCCGCATGTCAGTCCTGATTTCGGGTTTCTGCACAGATATCAATGGAAATTGCATCCCGAAATCTCCAAAAGTAGTGCAGAAACTACTTTTGGAAATCAATGCATGCGTGTCAAATTGCATGCCAAATCGCACCAATGTGAATTAGAGCTTAAAGCAAAAATATTATACATGATGCCCTTGCCAAAAGTATTAACGCAACAGTTGCTCAAAGGCTTCTTTCACATAGACAGCAGTGCATATTGTCCCCTGAAAAGCAATCAATGGTAATCTTTCATTGCAGGACTGTGAGCCAAGCATTTTTGGTGCAGTCCCATTAATCTCAAAAAGCAAGTTTACCGGTGGTGCAGCCGTAAAACAAAACATTGTGGCTGTGGCATATGTACAGCCCTGTCAGGTTATAATGTTAGAATTTAAGTGGGTGACTGGGGGGCACTGTGTAAGAGCCTAATGTCACGTACACACGATTGGGCTTTTGCCCGGACAAATCACATCAGAATTCCAATGGAATTCCATTGGAAAAATATAGAACGTGTTCTATATCTAAACTTTGATGGAATTCATCGGAATTTCCGATGAAAAAAACTCTGATGGGGCTACACACGATCGGAAAATCCGATGGAACAAGTCCATCAGACTTTTTCCAATCGGAAATTCCGATCGTGTGTACAGGGCATTAGGCTTCACTTGCGGAGTCTCATGTTTATAATACCCCTCAATTGCTCCACTGTAAGCTGGGGGGGGGTACATTTACAACTGCCCCGAAACCCCACACAATGCACACAGTTGCAGTATGGTGGTGCAGGTGGTTAGCAATTAAAACAGGTGGTGGATAGACAACATAACACTTCCTCATCATCTGGGAAACGTCCTTTGAGGAGCCATCCACCACAGATCAGCTTCAGAGGGCAACGCATGTAAACGAGTCCTTACTTCATTATAGGAAAAATGTTTTCATTCTAGTTCAGAACTGCTCAGTGTGGTAGCCGTGGCCTATTTTAAGAAAAACGTTAATGAAGTGAGGATAACATAATCAGCAAATGTTGTTTTAGGCAGCCATTCTAGATCCAAGCACAGCATTTAGCAGAGTGTTGGACGGAAGAACTGAAAGCTCTATTTCCATTACTTCTAGAGGAAGTACTCACTGAACCAGAATGTGCTGCAGGTGCACTCTACTCTTCTCGTCTTTTTCTGGATTGTAAATTGGCTGTAAAATTGAAATTGCCTCTTTTGTTTTCAAAACTGCTTAAACAAATGTTGCAAATAGTCTCTTTCACATGATTTGCTACAACGACCTCGTAATCCATCTTAAATGACACGGGCGCATTGCTCTCCTAATCCCATACAAGACATTAAAGCTGGCACAATGGCGGCACCTTATGTTGTACATTATCCCGAGCACGCCACGTAAATAATGCTAATCAAAGCACTTAGTGAACACATAACAGGATCTAGCTTTATTTGATCTGAATAAGGGATTAATCGTTTGCTAACAAATACAACAAAAGGAATTCTGCATAAACATGTTACTTAGCTAAAAAAAATTGCTGGGAGAGCTGATCCTAAATATAAGCATACTTCCCAACACTGGAACAAAAGAAAATAGATACTTGTTAGATGGGAAAAGTGAGGCGTGAATTAGACCCCTTTCACACTGGGGCCACTGGTGTGTTAGCGATAAAGCGCTGCTCCTTTTAGCGACACTTTGGTGCTGTTTAAATGACACTTTTCAGCCGCTAGAGGGGTACTTTTAACCCCCGCTAGCAGGTGAAGGTGTTAAAAGTTTGTTCTGCACTCCAGTGACACAGTTTCAGCAGGCTGAAGCTGAAGGCTGATGTCAAAGAGCTGGTCGGCAAAGTTCACGGCCATATGGTCGGGATTTGCCCACATGTCTGGACCTGCACCTGGCTCAGCCTCTCAGCGAGCCGCTGACAGCCTGAGCTGGCCGCTCCCACTCCCTTCACAGCCCATCGTTCCAGTGAGCGGGCAGGGGCAGAGCAGAGAGCCGTGACTGACAGTCTCTAACTCTCTGCACACAGAGCTTTGAGAACCGAATGATCGGTGGTGTTTGATCTCTCAGTTCTCAGTGTTAGAGCTGGCGGGGAACCAATGCCACATCCAGCTAGGTAAGTAAAATGCTACAAAAACATGGATTCCCATACTTCTCTTTTACATGCATGACGTTTTAAAGGGGACACCCTCCCCCTTGAAATTCCGAATACACATTTAAAGTAATAATGAAGTCTTATTTAAAAAAGAAAAAATAAATAAACACGTTATACTGCTCTGTGTAATGGTTTTGCACAGAGCAGTCTCACTCCTCCTCTTCTAGGGGCTACTGCCGGTGCTCTTGGCCCCTCCCAATTGCCAAATGTCTTCATAGCAAGCTGCTTGCTATGGGGGCACTCGTGTGTGCTTGCTCCCAAGCTACCTGTGTGTGTACATGGCATGGCTCGGGGCCCTGTCCCTCCGCCTCCTCAGTGGCAGTTATTGACTACTAATGACAGCGGCTCGCTGAGAGGCTGAGCCAGGTGTCTGCACTTGGGTGATCCATCTCCTTTAAGCAGGAAGTAATGGCTGTAAATGCAATCAGCAAATATGGCTGTCGCTATGTACTCTATAATGACAAGTTATACCTAGAAACAAGGCTTTTAAAACATTAGCACATATTGATAAGATTACTTACATCAAGCTAATCTATTTTTAATGTTAAGCTAAACTATTTTTCAGGCTTTTTAGTGGCTTCATATATTTGTTAAGTTAACTGACATCAGCTGTACATAATCACTGGGTGTATTTCAAGCTGTGAACACAAACCTATTTTCATGCAACACGATAAATTACATTTGGGCTTCGCCGAGTAATAAATCTCAATGCTGCTTTGATATAATAGAGGAGATCATATTCTTGTTAGAATGTCAAAAATAAGTGAAACTTTTCTGATTAAGAAATATATGATAAGGATGCAATAAAAATAGTCTTTAAATTACCAAGAGAATGCACATTAAATCTTGCATAGTTATCATTAAGTGATGACATTTTAAAAGCCTCTTCTTTCCAGGTTATATAATCTGTAGCAGAGATTTGCTGGCATTTTGTGGGGGAAAAAAAATCTATTGTAACAGAAATGAACCAGAAATGTTATAATTAAAAAAAAGTCACTAACACATGTTTCACTGGATATTATAATTAATAAAATACAGGGTTTGCCTATGGTAACAGATGACATTTTGTTTTAATTAACACTGCAATCTGAAAAAAACAATATGCATAATGTAAAGCAACCAATTGAAAATTGGCTTTCATGAGTATTATAAATGATATGAAGCAAATGTTTTTTTTTCTTTTCGCTTTCTATGATCAACTATGCATATAAGAATCAGTTTATGAAGGTTTTAACTTATTTATGTTTTTTTTTTTTTTTTATTGATTCAATTTTAGATGGACATGTGTGTTTCTGGAAACTAATTATGTAACTACAGTATAGTGTTATAGTCACTCCATTCCAGTGTTTTGCACCATTTTATTTAACACGGGCATGTGGCTAAAAAAACATAAGAACTTTGAAACCACAGGAATTGTTTTTTTTCCCCCTTATACTGGTTTGAAATCAATAATAGATATTTTGGGCCAGATTTTATCTTTTGCCCTTTAGAACAATCTTTTCGGCCATCACTGTCACACAGTTCTATCCATATTGATTGGCTATCCTTAGCAACAAGATCAGATGTTGTGACCCACACTGAGTCTAGTGGCAGAGAGGCTAAGGCCCCATACACACCATAGAATCTATCCGCAGATAAATCCCATCAAATGGGTTTCTGCGGATAGATCCTATGGTGTGTACACGCCAACGGATATTTATCCGCAAAGAAATCTCCCCTGGGATGGATTTCCAGCAGATGGATATTTGCTGACATGCTCAACAAATCCATCTGCTGAAATCCATTCCAACGGATGGATCCGCTCGTCTGTACAGACTTACCGGATCCATCCGTCTAAAGGGATTCCCCGCACGCGTCGTAATGATTTGACGCATGCGTGGAATTCCTTATATGACAGCGTCGCGCCCGTCGCCGCGTCATAATAGCGGCGACGGCGCGACACGTCATCGGCAGAGGATTTCAGCGCGGATTTCAATGCGATGGTGTGTACACGCCATCGCATAGAAATCCTCTGAAATCCTCGAGAGGATTTATCCACGGATACGGTCCGCTGGACCGTATCTGCGGATAAATCCTCTCGTGTGTATGGGGCCTAAGGGTGCATCACCCTAACATTTTTAGCTGTGCCCGAGTGTGGCTCACCCCTTTGGTCAGACTTGATAGTGTAGTGTGAGTGCTCTGAAGCCTCGTACACACGCTCGGTTTACTCGGCAAGAACCAGCAAGAAGACTGCTGGCAGAGCTTTCTTCCCCAGTATACCGAGCGTGTGTACGAGGCTTTCAGGTTTTTCGTCAAGAAAACTGCCTAAAATCTCAATGAGAAAAATAGAGAACATGTTCTCTATTTTCTCATCGTGATTCTCGGCAGTGTTTTCCTGCCGAGAAACCAGAGAATGTGTATACTTACCTGTCGCCATGGAAACCTGCGCATGCTCGACTTTGACGCATGCACGGTAGCTTCCTAGGCATAGGTAGGGTGCAGCAAGATGGCGGTGACGGCATCAAATGTGACGAGCGCATGCTTGTCGTACGCAATGACGTAACCGCATTATTGCCTTCCAAAAGAACCGCAGTTCTTTAGAAAAGAGTGTCTTTACACTCGGGCGGCAAGAGATTCTTGCCAAGAATCTCGTCAGGAAAAATAACAGTTTTTTTTTTTTTTCTGACGAGATTCTGGCTCATGTGTACAGGGCTTTAGTTTAGCATTCTGAGCCACTTGGAAAAGGTGGTACCAGGCATGTTTCACTTGTGGCCCAGTACAGTTAGCTTCAGTGTAAGTGTAAACCATGCCTTAGCACAGAACTCTCCACTAAAGCAGGAATCACTGTAGGTGTGACCAGTAATATTATATTCCAATATTACTTTTTAATATCTTTATAAATTAGATAGGGTCTGGGATTAAAAGTACAATTTCAGTTTTTGCAGATGACACCAAGCTATGCAGTGAAATAACGTCCTTACAGGATGTCTCCAACTTACAAGCCGACCTCAATGCTCTGTCTAATTGGGCAACTGTGTGGCAAATGAGGTTTAATGTTGATAAATGTAAAAGTTATGCACTTGGGGGCTAAGAATATGCATGCATCATACATACTAAGGGGAGTAAATCTGGGGGGATCCGTAGTAGAGAAGAGTCTGGGGGTTTTGGTAGATTATAAGCTTAATAATGGCATGCAATGCCAAGCCGTGGTTTCCAAAGTGAGCAAAGTCCTTTCTTGTATTAAGAGAGGTATGGACTCCAGAGAGAGACATATCATTTTGCCCCTGTACAAATCATTAGTAAGACTTAATCTGAAATATGCACCAGTTCTCAAAAAGGCTATTGGGGAACTGGAGAAAGTGCAGAGAAGGGCAACCAAACTGATACTAGGTATGGAGGAGCTCAGCTATGCGGAAAGATTAGAGGAACTGAATTTGTTCACTTTTGAGAACAGGAGAATATGGGGGGATATGATCAACATGTACAAATATAAAATGGGACCATATAGTGAACTTGGTGTTGAGTTATTCGTTTTAAGGTCATCACAGAGGACAAGGGGGCACTCTTTACGTCTAGAGGAAAATAGATTTCATCTCCAAATACAGAAAGATTTCTTCATGTTAAGAGATGTGAAAATGTGGAATAGACTCCCTCCAGAGGTGGTTCTGGCCAGTTCAGTGGATTTCTTATGGAAAGGCCTGGATTCTTCCCTAAATGTACATAATATAACTGGGTACTAACATTTATAGGTAAAGTTGATCCAGAGAATATCAGATTGCCTCTCGGGGGATCAGGAAGGAATGTATTTCCCTGATGTAACAAATTGGATCATGCTTTGCTGGGGTTTTTCACCTTCCTCTGGATCAACTTTGGTATAGGTTTGTGTATATGGGATTGCATGGATGTTTGTTTTTTATTGGTTGAACTAGATGACTTGTGTCTACTGGTGTAAGCAAACTTTGTCCATTTTAGTTTGAAAAAAAAATGGAAGAGGACTGAATTTCCATTTTTGCGGATCAGAGTGCAGGCAGCCTGATGTAAACGTACAGCAGACTCCATTTAAAGCTGTAGTAAAGCCTGCTTTGTGATTTTTACCTACAGGTAAGCTAAGGCTTACCTGTGGGTAACATAAATATGTCCTAAACAAGAAACGTTTTGAAGATATTCACCTTGGGTGCAACCAGTGTCATCATTGGCTCATGCATTTTGAAGGTCCGCCATACCTTGTCAGAACTTCAGCTTTGTACAGGAACCGAGAACTGCCGCGCGCATGTGCAGGAGTGAGTCATCACGGCTTTGGCCAACCACACAGCCGAAACATGCAAACCCAGAAGAAAGACCAGGGGAAGACATCAACCCTCTCAGCTGTGATAGGGCAGCACTAAAGGGCTTTGTTCTAAGGTAAGTATTTCATAATGTGCTAGTATGTGATGCATACTAGCATGTTATGCCATTGTCTTACAGGTGTCTTTTTTTTAACCAGCTGTGGTTTACAACTGCTTTAAACCCAGTGGCTTACAGAGCTCATGTGGGTCTGCCAGTCAGAAACTGTTCACAGATTCCGTGCTGAAAGGATCAGAGTCTGCTTTGGTTTAATGGGGCTCAAAACAGCATAAATCATGAACTTACTGTATAATAGAATGCACTAAGCCTGGTACACACAATGAGATTAATCGGACCAATGATTGTTTGTAGTTTTTTTTTGCATGCTAATCTCAGCTTGAACCTGAAGAGTTTACAAAAATTCTTGTACAACAGAATACAGTTTTGGAAGTGATGTAATGCGTTGCAATGTATTTGTATTGCATTTTTGAACAACAACTGTATTGATTAAATGAAAATTGTAAGATCTGGCATTGTACGAAAAAAGTTTTGTGCATGTCTGATCATATAATATCGGATGAACTCTCATGATCGGCTCTCGAAAGCTCTGTACTAACGATCCAATCGGGGTCGTTTTTAAGGCAGGGCTAAATGGGAAGATGCCCTGGGCCCTGTCATTGTTGTGGGGCCCAAAGCAGCTGCCTTATACGTGCCAACTATCCCAGTTTAAATTCCCATGTCTCTTGAAGTTTTAGTCCTGAGCTATGTCCTGATATCTCAGGGTGAAGTGCTGCTACTAATGCTGCCCAGCTCTGCTCTATTGTGTACAGATGACTCACCTGCAGACCCTGTGTTTACATGTAAATAACAGTAGCATTCATATGTAAATAGCTGAGGCTGGCAGCATTCTTATGTAAATACAGGTTGCATTCATATGTATATCATGCCCATCTGCAGTGAAGAGAGAATGTGCTGTAAACTCTAGCATCCAATCAGTGAGCAGTATTACTGTACAGTAACCTCTAGCAACCAATCAATAAGAATAAATCATGTGCTGTAACCTCTAGCAACTAATCAGTGAGCCATAATGTTTGCTGTAACCTCTAGCATCCAGTCGGTAAGTGGTAATGATATGCTGTAACCTCTGGCAACCAATCACAATCACTGCCTGATCTCCATACAGTAAACTGATTTTTAAGACTAGATGATATTTATTGTATGTCTCAGAGCAGGTGGAGAGCAAAATTGCATGGGGGGGGCCCCCAAGAACTGTTTTGCCCAGGATCCAATCAACATTAAAGACGGCCCTGGATCCCATTATCGTAAGATTGCTTACGATACGATAACATTTTCTGATTGTGTGCATTGGGTTTAATGTGACCATGAGCTTACATCAGAAGGAGGAATGCCAGGTATGTACAGAATATGCATCTGGTCAGCTGGAAGTGGTTCTGTAGGTCCATACGCCATGTGGACCTGGCAGAGAAAGGGTTGAAGAGCACCTGTGCTTTGCCCACTAAACATTCCCTCCCCAGCAACATACATTTTTATATGCTCTGAAAAAAAATTGTATCCTCTGCCATTTCATTTAGCAACCAGGAGCAAGGAATAACGCCTCCCTGTAAGTTCCAAGTCACTACTATCAGAGCTTGCCAAAGGCTGAGGACTCTCCTATGTGACAAGACTGAGGCCCCATACACACGAGAGGATTTATCCGCAGATACGGTCCAGCGGACCGTATCCGCGGATAAATCCTCTCAAAGATTTCAGAGGATTTCTATGCGATGGCGTGTACACACCATCGCATTGAAATCCGCGCTGAAATCCTCTGCCGATGACGTGTCGCGCCGTCGCCGCTATTATGACGCGGCGACGGGCGCGACGCTGTCATATAAGGAATTCCACGCATGCGTCAAATCATTACGACGCGTGCGGGGAATCCCTTTGGACGGATGGATCCGGTAAGTCTGTACAGACGAGCGGATCCATCCGTTGGAATGGATTCCAGCAGATGGATTTGTTGAGCATGTCAGCAAATATCCATCTGCTGGAAATCCATCCCAGGGGAGATTTATCTGCGGATAAATATCCCACGGAGTGTACACACCATAGAATCTATCCGCTGAAACCCGTTTGCACGGATTTATCTGCGGATAGATTCTATGGTGTGTATGGGGCCTCAGTGTTGTTACATGGCATCAGTCATATACGTCTACATACACAACAGTACCGTTTTCCTCAATCTTAGTGCCTGAATGTAGCAGTGGGAGAGCAAAAGAAAATGTGACTATATGCTGCCGAGGACCAGGACAAAAAAAAGCAATCCTACATGGACAAAGCACAATCAACATCTTTACATGCGAATCAGCCTCTGATCAGTACAGTGTTTTTGTTTCTGCTGGAGAATCAATCCAATATCCACTACTACTTACACTACCTGTGGACTGTTGAACTATTATATTCATTTTTGTTATTTGGCGCGGCTTTTTATATTGTTTATTTTTCAATCACCAGAGACCGGTATTATTTTTTCACCAATGAGAATGAAATCCTAAACTAAAGTAGGTAGAAATATCTCCAATATGTGATTGATTTTGTCATCTTGTTTACTTGATACGTCATTTTGTATGTTATAATAATAAAAAAGCCAAGCAAACGATACATTTTAATGAGAGTTGTCTTTTTGTGATGGTGTTTATTGTAGCTCATCATTATCACTTCATATGCAGTTGTTATAAAGGGTGGGTGTGAAAAATATCATACATTGTTACTGGGTCTATAATTATTTTAGTAAAAAAAAAAAAGAATTACAGTTATTCCAAGTGTAGCGAGCTCTAATGAAAACTCTTGGCAATCCGTCAACCACACTTTAGCGCCTTAATGTTATTCTGCTAATAAAAGTGTGGAGGTAATAGGAGTAAGATGAGACACTTAAAATTATGTGTGCAATTAGGCTTTAACAGCTTACATCCTGAAAAAGAACACTTATTGGGTACTTGTGAAATTAGCTGGTTTTAGCCTTGAACACCACGTGGAATAACAGAATCACACTTTGAAAAGCAATTTGCTCAATATTTTAGGGCTCAAGTACTGGACAAGGAACGTTGGCTTGACTAACATGGTAACGGTATTGTATCTCCCAGAACATACCAAATTCTCGGAGAGATAACATAATGCTGGAATGGTAAAATGTTGCACATGATTTGTGGCCTTTCAACATTTTCATCTATTTTTTTTTTCATCCTAACAACTTATTTATGGTGCTGAACTGTAAATGTAATTTGTGCATTCAGCCAAGACAGGGTGCATATGCTTCACAGCATTTACAAAGCTAAAAAACAAACAACCAACAACAAAAAACAGACTCTGCCTACTTCATAATGTAGGCCTTATGCAATAACTACTTGTCTACTGGAGCAAGTTTTCATTTTTTTTTTTTGGCATACATGTAAAAACCTGCATTTTGTGCTAGAAATTACTGTAAACCTACAAACAATTATGTTTTCTGAAAACAGACACACTGGAAAATAAAATAGAAGCAATTGCAATATATTCTGCACAATATTTTTATAGCTATTTATCAAGCACATATTTTAGGAAATATACACTAAAATTTATTTAAAGTGGAGGTTCACCCCAAAAAAACTATTTTTAACATTAGATTGGGCCTAATTACGGGAAGCAGAATCGGGTGTTTTGTTTAAAATCAATGCAGTACTTATCGTTTTTGAGATAGATGTTCTCCCGCCGCTTCTGGGTATGGGCTGCGGGACTGGGCGTTCCTACTTGATTGACAGCCTTCTGAGCGTCGCATACAGCGCATCACCAGTTTCCGAAAGTAGCCGAACGTCGGTGCGCAGGCGCCGTATAGCGCCGCACCGACGTTCGGCAACTTGTGACGCGCTGTATGCGACCGTCGGAAGGCTGTCAATCAAATGGGAACGCCCAGTCCCGAAGACCATACCCGGAAGCGGCGGAGAACATCGATCTCTAAAACGGTAAGTACTGCATTGATTTTAAACAAAACACCTGATTCTGCTTCCCGTAATTAGGCCCAATCTAATGTTAAAATACAGTTTTCGGGTGAACTCGAAAGCACAGAGACAATATTATACCTTTTTTTTAATATATAAAATATAAAAGATATAAAAGATGGGGGGTTGCTTTGATTAAACACATTAAATACTAAACATGCCAAGCCTTAAAACTATGTGTTCATGTAAAAATTTACTTTTTATTAACAGCTTGCCTTTAATGTAAAAAAAAACATACAACAGGCACATATCAGAAATGTGAAATGTTGGCTTTACATATTCTTTAGGTGGACTTCACTAGCAGGATCAACAGGTATTTGTGGGATGTTCCAGAGGGACTAGGAGAAAACTAAGTACAGATGCATGTATAATTATATTTTTTAATAAGAGGTCATCGTTTTATTTCAAAGCTAAACTTGAGGTATATAAACAAAAAACTTGTATAAGAATAAAAACAAATATATTTATAAATAAAATGTCTTGATTAATTCAACTAATGCGAGTTTCTACATTTGTCTAGGTATCAGCCTCCAGACCAGTGGCATAACTAGAACCTTCAGGGCCCCAGTGCAAGAAATCATGAAGGACCCCTTTTGACCCCAGGGGCCCTTCCACCCAAGCCTGGTCGCAAGTACCTATGTATTTTTTTTTTTTACTTTTTTTTTTTCAGAAGCCCTCTTGGGCATGGGGGCTTTAGTGAGATACCAAGGGTCTAAACAGACCTCTGATGTTTCATCTTTGAGACAGAGAAAGAATAGAGGATACAACCCTCAATATCCATCTCTGCAGTCTTAGCTGCACATAATGAATGGACAAAAATGGCTCTTTACATAGCTTTCCGCTCATTCACAAATGGAAGCATAGTAAATACAGTTTATTATGCCACTGTTAGGGTCCTTTCACACCAGCGGACGAACGGTCCGCTTTTCATAAGTCCCTTTACGGACTTACAATGGTTCCCTATAGGGTTTCGGCCATTAGCGAATGGAGCATCCGCTAACGTCCGTAATCACCCACCTCCGTCAGGATCCGTTTTTTCAGACGGAAGAAACCCCTATTTTTCTTCTGTCTGATGGATTGGATCAGACGGTCCGTATTCATCCGATTCCCCATAGGGGAGAGCAGAGAAGAGACAGGGCGGTCTCTGCACTGTGTGCGGGGACCGCTCTGTCTGCCGACAGCTAAGCGGGGATTAACGGAGGAATCCCTGCTGAGCCAAACGGGCTAACGGAGCGGATCAATACGGATCCGCTCCGTGTGAAAGAGCCCTTATGAATGGACAGATTCATTGATTGGTGTGCTTCCCTGCTCTCCATCCTGTCAGATCCCCAACAGCAGCCGGAGAGGGGAGGAGAGAACATGGCAGAGCTGCAGGGGACAAAGGGGGTCCAGGAAAGAGAAAAGGGGGCTGCAGAGCACAAGGGGGCAGAAGGAAGATGAATAGGAGGAGCAGCTGCTGAATGGCCGCTTCTACTCCTCTCCCTCACGCAGGCATTCAATGAGATTCAAAGAGATGGATTCCTCTATATTCAGCTGCCCCTCCTACTCAGGAGTACATGGGGTCACACACGCCCCTTGCAGCATGGGCCCCTGCAACCCCTATAGGTACGCCCCTGCTCCAGACTAGGGAAATAAGGTAAAGGATGAAAAACTGGGATGTATACTCATGTCCTCATAGGTCAGACTTTGTTGTGTTTTTGGCCAAGCGGTGCTGCTTATATAGTGGAGGTCAAGGACCAGACCAAGCATGGTCAAGACCAGACCATCTAGGAAGGTTTCTGTATCAGAAGACTGGATGCACAAGATTATAAATCCTTTTGCAGGTAAAACCTTTCCCAAATATGACATTCAACTGTGTATCTGGATGCATAAATGAAGTCAAGCTTTAAGTCTTTTGAATTCTATTAAATCTCTATCTCTACCTACCAGTGTGACCTCTGTACTAACCAGAGGTAAATGTCATGTGAGGTTAGATATTTTTCTCTTTCTCTTTCATTTCTGGGTTCTGTTATTAATGAGAAAAAAAATAAAAAATGAAAAAGGAAGTTTAAAAATGAATTGTCTTTGATTTTGTCTTGTGACAAGCTACTGTGCACTTGTTTCACCCGTGTGCTAGTGGATGTGACTATAATACAGTTCTCCTGAGTTCAGTTATGATGAGATGCATTTTCTTCTGAACATTCCATAGACCTCAGAGGTCAGCTTTATTCCACATCTCCAAGAAAAAGAGTATGAAATGACTTCTCGCTCCAAAGCTGCCTCAGGCTACTGCGTATAGAAGGAAAACAATGGCAGACAGATATAGGATTCAGGTTTACAACTGTGTATTCGTTGTTCAGATTTGCTTTGTAAGCATTTTGTGGCCTCTAAATATGAGGTGTTGCTTGTGAGAAAATGTGGTTTCACTGATTTGCTCTGATAAGTTTCCTATTAAATATTAATATTATTGATAAGACTGGATACATTCACAAAAAAAAAAAAAAAAAAGATGTCCTTAAGTGCCGGTTCACACAGGGGCAGCCCGACTTACAGCGCGACTTTGCAAGGCGACTTCAGCGCGACTTGGAGCAACATACAACGCGACTTAAAGTTGCCTCCAGGACAGGCGACTTTGGCTGTGGCCAATCACAGAATAATCAGCTCTGTGGGAGGGAGGGGTTTGCCTGAGTAAACTATTTTCTCTTCCTGTAAAGTTTCTTCAGTTAAGATGAAGATCCGACTTCTGAGGCAACTTCCATTGAAATCTATGGGTACAAGTTTCCATTGAAATCTATGGGTACAAGTTGCCTAGAAGTCGCCTTGAAGTAGTACAGGAACCTTTTCTGAAGTTGGAGCGACTTCAGTAGTGTACATTAAGACGGCTCCATTCACTTCAAGTCAATTTCTCATGTCACGCGACTTGTAGCGACAAAAGTTGGATCCCAATACGCGGTAGTGTGAACCGGCACTAAATGTCATGCTGTTTCCAGGAGTGAAAAATTTTGATATTTTGTTTTCCTGTCCAGTCTTTTAGGCCCCTTTCACATTGAGGAGTTTTTCAGGCGGTACAGCGCTAAAAATAGCGCTGCTATCCCGCCTGAAAAACTCCTTCACTGCAGACTCAATGTGAAAGCCCGAGGGCTTTCACACTGAGGCGATGCGCTGGCGGGGGACAAAAAAATCTCCTGTCAGCAGCATCTTTGGAGCGGTGAGAGGAGCGGCGTGTATACCGCTCCTTCACCGCTCCTTCCCATTGAGAACAATGGGAAACCGCGGCAATACCGCCCGCAATGCGCCTCTATAGAGGCGCATTGCGGGCGGTATTAACCCTTTATCAGCCGCTAGCGGGGGTTAATACCACACCGCTAGCGGCTGAATCCTGCGGCAATCCCGGCGGTATAGCGCCGCTATTTTTAGCGGCGTTATACCGCCACCGCGGCTCCCGCCCCAGTCTGAAAGGGGCCTTACTGAATCAAATTTAAAATGTCTAATTTCTAGGTCACTTGCTTAACATGTGCTGGGAATGCTCCCTGGACACCCTACTACCAAAATATTGTTACATAATTGTGTGAGCTGGCATCAGGAACTGAAGACTATCTAGGACAGGGTCATGATTTTATGGTCTTAGGTCACAATGTAACCATTGCACACAATGCATCAGGTGATTGGCTATCCAGTACGTCTTACGTCACTTCCGGTTCACAGGGACAGAGCGGTGGAATGCACACGGCGGCTTCTCACCAGCCATCCCTGTTAGTGAGACCGTCTGGTTCCCCACCCATTCTTTGTTAATATCTACTGGTTATTTTATACTGTGGGTCGGCTTGCTTAGTGCATGCCTTCAGCAAGCGACCTTTTTTAAATACCTTTTAAATAAAAAACTTTTCACACTATGGAAGCATTTTGTTTTACTTACTTCCTGTGAGGAGCTGTAACGGATACTGGCTGTTTTGAGTGAGGATTGGAAATCTTGGAGGCGTGTGGCTAAGGGACGAGACCGAAAGGCAGCGGAGCAGTCCATCCATCCCCCTGATGTGCTTATTGCCCCTGTAGGGGTATCTATGTCCGGTGAGTAGGGGGGGGGGGAGCACTCCAAGTCACCTGATTTCAAACTGAAGATCGAACAGCTAGGATTCTTATGTCACATAAGTCACCTATTTATAGCCGGCAGGGACCATTTACTGCATTTACTGTCTTATCTATGTCTGATTGCTGCTAGCGCTTATTTGCTCTCACTGCCCTAGAGAGTGGAGTCATTTCTTGGCCCCTTGCAAGTGGGACAGCGCACTGAGGACTTTGATGAGCTTTATTTTATTTAATTTAATTTTGTATTTAATTAAATGTATTACAATCATTCATTATCATATGGCACCCATTATTATGCACTAGGTAGAAGGATTGTCTTGTGGATAGTATTTACACAGCAAAGTCCTGGTTTCAAGATTTCATGTTTGTTTATTATTACACATACAGTATTAATGCAGGAAGCGTTGCACTTGGCATTTTAACACTATTAAACGGCCCAGGAGACTGGGGTTGTTTCACTTCACCTGTAGAATTGGGGTAGCAGCCTTTGATGGTCGACCCTCAGAAGCCTCTTACATTAGTGTTTAAACATCAGATTATTTACTCATCATTTACTTCACACACAACACAAACTTAAGGTGTGGGAAGTGTGGGCTGACACACAGCCTAGGGGCCACACATATTTCAAACAGCACACAAGGCATTAGGCATCACGTTACTCGGTGTACTGCAAAATATTGGAGATTTTTCAGCCAAACAGGCAGCGCCATTACCCCTAACACGTATCTATTCTTATCACCATTGTTTTACTTAGGACACTTGAAGGGGGGTAGCAACCACTTCTTTCCATTTAGCGCAGATATTCTCATCTTATTATGAACCCTCATATGGACCCAGTAGAGCGACTATCCTCAGGTGATACTCAGAGATTAAACAAATCCTCCTATATATGCTGTACCCGATTATCTGCAGTCGTCTCTCCTCTACATCTATTCAAAGTCTAGAATTTAACAAGTCTGAGCGGTCAAAATAAAAGGGTGGAGAGCTGTAGTTACACTCTAAAGCCTCATACACAGGATCAGATTTCCATCGGACAAAGCGTAGGACTTTTGTCTGAAGGGTGTTGGCCATGAACTTGTCTTGCATACAAACGTAAAAGAATTGTCAGCCAACAAACACAACACTACATGTTTTTTCAGCTCTTTAGCACCACCCTTTGTTATGGTTAGCATTGCTTCCGAGCATGCGTGTTTGTACTTTGTATTTTTTTTCGACAGACTTCTGTACACATGATCGGATTATCCGACAACACACATTTGTTGTCTGAAAATTTTAAAGCATGCTATCCCACATTTGTTGGCATAAATTCCGACAACAATTGTCTGATGGAGCATACAAACGGTCTGATTTTCTGACAACAGCCTGTCATTACACAATTCCCGTTGGAAAATCCGATCATGTGTACAGGCCTTTATACTCTGCAGAGCTCAGCGAGGAGAACTCTGAGAGCTGATAGGAGGAAAGGAACACCCCCCCCCCCCCCCAGACAGGAAAAGAGATGAGACTGTCAATCAGTTGGAGGAATGAAGCAGCAGACAAAAATGACACCAACTCTGGCCATATACTAGCAAACATTTTTTTTTTTCATTTGGACCCTGCATTTGTTTTTTGTCCAGTTAATGGACACACATAGAATATCAGTTTTAGCTTTTTAGATCCGAAAAAATCTAAAGAACAGGTTGGAAAATTCTGCAGATTGAACGATAAATTGAAACATTAATGTGTTTCGCATCCAAACTGTTTGCACTAGGCATATGTGACAAAACAAATGAAAAACTGATTCATTTGTATCCATTGAACGATTTATCAATCAAAATTTGGTTATTACATGATGACAAAATTGTTTGCTCTGATGGCCGGGATTTGAAAACGAGTTTGAACGATTTTTCATACAGTGTAAGAACAGCATTAGTGCTCTTAATTAAGACAATACACCCCATAGAGCAGGGATAGGCAATTAGCAGACCTCCAGCTGTTGCAGAAGTCCCATGAGGCATAGTAAGACTCTGACAGTCACAAGCATGACACCCAGAGGCAGAGGCATGATGGGACTTGTAGTTTTGCAACAGCTGGAGGTCCGCTAATTGCATATCCCTGCTATAGAAGAATATGCTTTGTTCATATTTCATGTCTGAGATTTACAACCACTTTAAGGTCTTGGGGAACCCCTGCTAATAATTACTACACCTACAACTTGGTATACATTAGTATAATGGTCATTGGAAAGAATGATCTTTACACTTGTGGTCATTAGGAGGAATCCCCCCCCCCTTAAAAATAGCTAGAAAAAGATAATTGAATTGATTATAAAGCATTTTTTTTTTTCATAAAAAATAATAAACATGGCATATTTATCTGCTGTGTGCAATGGTTTTGTACAGAGCAGCCCTGCTCTGTTCCTCTGTGGTGCCCTGCCAGTACTCTTGGCTTCTCTTTGTCAGTGAGTGTCCCCATAAAAAGGGACTTTCTACGGGGGCACTCGTGCAAACTTGCCCTGAGCCACCCTGTCTATAGGTACATAGATGGGAATGCCTGTAGCGGTGAAAGCTCCATACTTTAAGGTAAGTTTAACCTACATTAATATGCAAGCATGCAATGCGTGTGCTGTGAACAAGGCTTATTGCCGAAACGCGTCTGTCACAGTCTTCGTACTCACTGGTATAGAAAAATAAAAATATCTGAAGTTTATGGAGTTGACAGCTGTCTTTCTCTGTTGACTACAATATATTTTGGTGGATGGGAAGACAACAAAGCTTTGGCCCCCGGACTGCAACTTCCAACTTTATTTTAATGCCTCGTACACACGATCGTTTTCCCGGCAGTCAAAATTCCGCCGGGAAAACCGAGAACCCGATTGGTTGCTTTTCCCCGTGTACACACGGCCGTTTTTTCGACAGGAAAACTGCCATGACATCTTTGGTCGGGAAAACCGGTCGTTTGTATGCTCCACTGCAGTGTTTCCCATAGGAAAATAGCTGAACAAAAAAACGCAGAGAATCACGGTGGGAAAAAAGAGAACAAGTTCTCATTTTTTTGCTCGCAGTTTTCCTGTCGGGAAAACTGCTATGGAGCATACACACGGCCGGTTTTCCCGACCAAAAGCAAACATGGCAGTTTTCGCGTCGGGAAAACCGATCGTGTGTATAAGGCATTAGGCTCCACGGCTCTGAATTATGTATTTCTTTTGTTTGCATACTAGTACATTATGGCTTTACCTTGCAGTGTACAAAAAAACAATCCAAATCCAACGGTTTACTACTGCTTTAAACACAAAAGTGTACTTTTCCCAACAATGAAAATATATATAAAAAAATAAAAAAATCACCACTGCAAAAGAAAAAACTTCCAGTGTTACTAAAGCCCCATACACATGGTAGGACTTTTTGACATCAAACTTCAAAATGAGCAAGTTTTCAAAAAAAAAATCCTACCATGTGTACACTCCATCGGTTTTCATCGGACAAAAGTTTGCTCTTCAAACAGACAAACTTTTCGGCAACAAAAGTCCTACTGTGCAAAGTCCTATCGTGTGTACAGAAATCCACCAGACTTTTGTCCGAAGTACAAACATGCATGCCCAGAACCAATGTTAAAATCAACCAACAATAGCAGAAGTTGACCAAAGGGTGGCGGTAAAGAGCAGAAAAACCATGTGACGTTGGGAAAGTTTGTAGAAAAGTCATGCCATGTGTATGCTATGGGTGTGCCCGGCCAACTCTCTTCAAACAAAAATCCACAGAAAAGTTTGTTTGAAGTCCGATCGTGTGTATGAGGCTTTACAGTTGAAAATGTGCACACAATACTATCAAAATTTTCTCTCTGAGTAATAGAACAATGTTACCACACAGTGTGTGGCAGCTGATAATGCTTCAAACAACACCTAACACGTTTAGTATGTGTTAACGCTCTTTAATGCATCAGGTCTTACTAGCTTGAGGAATTAAAAGCTTTCAGAGAACATTGTTGTATACTCATCAACAGAGCCTGTCAAAATATATTTACACAAAATGGGTAAGACTGAACACAGATTTTAATAAAATGTTTCTCTCATACAGCTAACTGACTAACAGCGTATCTATTTATGGCACATTTTAACACTTAAATGCCATTATGTTTCCTCAATGGTGCATTAACAGTTCCTGTCCATTTTAGAGTAATGAGTTTTGTTTACAGGACATTTCACCTGGGTATCATTTCCATAAGCATACTAATTAATACAAACGCTATCAACAAATGCAATGGTTATCTTTGAAACAGGAACGTGAAAGCTATCTTGGGTGAAATGTTTGCTTGCTTGATGAACACAACATACTCCCACATCCACTTTATGAAAAACTAAGCCACGTGCCTATTTATTATTTCAATTTTCATGGGGTCATTAAAGAGTATGTTAATCCAACAACATGACAAATTCTTTACATGTGTCTGTTGTACCATGTACTTGTGATAAAAAGTATCCTGTTTTATTGCAGTACTTCCTTTGTGGAAAATATCTGGTGACCCTGCCGCTTCCACTGCTTTTCCTATTTCAAACTGACCACGCTTGACATGAGAGCACATCCACCCCAGCGTGGTCAGTTTTCTGGCTGTGCTGGGAGAACGGCTTGCCTGTACTCCAATTATCATACTTGTGCTGACAGCTCCCCCTGCACAGCAGTGGGAGCCAATGGTGCTGCTGCTGTGTCTCAGACAATCAGGAGAAAGAGTCCCAAACGGCCGAGGCCCTTGTGCACACATCTCTAGATAGAGATGGGCTCAGGTAAGTATTGGGGGGGGGGGGGCCTGCTACACAAAGATTTTTTTTGTTATCTTAATGCATTAAAATAAAAAAACACACTTACACTGGGAACATCAGTGTACTGCTGTTTTTCCATGCCGGCCTCTCCAAACCTCTTATACAGCCGACAACAAAAAATTATATATATATATATATATATATATATATATATATATATATACACACAAATGTTGGGTTGTTTTACAGGGTGAAGAATCACATATCCATTAAATTAAAAGCCTGCTGTCTGGTTTACAAAATAGGGGATAGTTTTATAAAATTTGTATCATTTTTTTTTTTACTAGTAATGGCGGCGATCAACGATTTTTTTATTGTGACTGCGACATTATGGCAGACACATCGGACACTTTTGACACATTTTTGGGATCATTGTCATTTTTACAGCGATCAGTGCTAAAAAAAATGCACAAATTACTGTGAAAATGCCACTGACAGTGAAGGGTTTAACCACTAGGTGGTGCTGTAGGGGTTAAGTGTTCCCTAGGGAGTGATTCTTACTGTAGGGGGGCGTGGCTTGCTGTGACACATAATTGATCGTTGTTCCTGATGACAGGGAACATGATCAGTGACAGTGTCACTAGGCAGAACGGGGAGATGTTGTGTTAACACTAACATCTCCCCGTTCTATCTCTCCGTGAGACGATCATGGGTATGTCCACTGCGATCGAGTCCATGGAACCCGCGGGCGGGCTCACGTAGATCGCGGCAGGCACGTGCACCTGCAACAACCGCTTCTTAAAGGGGACGTATATATACGTCCTTCTGCCTGTCCGTGCCATTCTGCAGACGTATATCTGCATGCGCCGGACGGCAAGCGGTTAAAGAGTACTGTTTTTGGACTTTTCTTATGACATTAATACTTGTTTTTGTTATAATTACTTTGCACATGAAATATTATATATTTGATCATTACATTTTTGTATTGAACACTGACTTAATATGGTGTTATTGTTGCACTACTGTGAATATTGCTATATAAGAACTTTGGTATATTCAGTATGCATTTTGGTAAATATACAGGCTGTCCCCGGGTTACAAACAAGACAGGGACTGTAGGTTTGTTCTTAAGTTGAATCTGTTTGTAAGTTGGAACAGGTCCTTTAAGTGTAGCTCCAGCTAAAACATCTATGTTTAAGCTTTTTGGATAGCATAGGGAAGGGTTATCACCCCTGTAACATGTGTTTTGCTGTCTGCGCCCCTGTTCAAAAGAATTTACCTCACTTTCTGTCCCAATGACCATTGGATTTAGAAAATTTGGGGTTATTAGGCAAACACAAGGATTGGTGATAAAGCCGTTGATAGAGTCGTTTGTAAGTCGGATGTTTGTAGGTAGGGGGACACCTGTATTGCATGTTCACTGGTTTTGATATAGTGAAGCATAACTATAACAAAATATATACCTGTAATAATAAAAAAAAGTCTAGCCAGAGATGAATTATGAAAACTAGCCTTAAAAAATCAGCACTGAAGCTTTTGCCCATGGCAATCAGCCAGAATGTTTATTTCCAGGAAAATTAGATAGTAAAGCTATTTAGTTGATGAAGGCAACAGTTCCGGTTGTGCACCTATTCTCATATAGCCAGATTCACGTAGGCGGGCGCAACGTTAGGCAGGCGTAGCGTATGGCATATACGCTACGCCGCCGTAAGTTAGAGAGGCAGGTGCTGTATTCACAAAGCACTTGCCTCCTAAGTTACGGCGGCGTAGTGTAAATGGGCCGGCCTAAGCGTGCCTAATTCAAATGTGGAACAGGGGGGCGTGTTTTATGTAAATGACTGGTGACCCGACGTGATTGACGTTTTTAATGAATGGGGCATGCGCCATCCGTGGACATATCCCAGTGTGCATTGCTCCAAAGTATGCCTTTTCGACGTGAACGTAAATTACGTCAAGCCCGATTTGCTTACGACTTACGCAAACGACGTAAAAAGATAGGCCTGTTCCAACGTCCATACCTTGCATGGGATGCGCCACCTAGGGAGCAGCTTTATCTTTACGCCGGCGTATCTCTAACGTAAACAGCGTAACTAATTGCGACGGGTGCACGTACGTTCGTGAATCGGTGTATCTAGTCATTTGCATATTCTACGCCAAACACAACAGAAGCGCCACATAGCGGCCATCGTAAATATGCACCCTAAGATACGACGGCGTAGGAGACTTACGCTACTCGTAACTTAGCCTAATTTAAGCGTATATGGTTTCCAGAATACGCTTAAATTTGCGACGGCGTAGATTCAGAGTTACGACGGCGTATCTACTGATACGCCGGCGTAAAGCTATCTGAATCCACCTAATTTTAGGCGTCATTTGTCCAAGAGGCCTTATTAAGAGCGCTCCTCTTTAGCATCCTGAAATGATGGAAATATAGCCTGTATCACTGGCCTATAGATATTTAGTAATACTGTACCTTATGAAACCTGCAATTACTTCACTTGCTTAACCTCATGTGTACAGTTGGTAACTGACAGCACAAAATCCTCTGGAATTAGGTAAAAGTATAACGAAGTATCTTACTGTCATTTGCTGTGTTATGCAAATTGTATCTACATTTCAAGACCTAGGGTGAAATCTGTTTTCATTCAAATTGGAAAAACAGGTTATTTAAAGTTTACTGACACTACATTGAAGTACTGTGATTCATGAGTGACAGAAAATAGATATCCTTTAAGTAGACTGATTTCCAACTGGAGAGGTGATGGCCTACTACTTGGTGGTGTGAAAAGACAGCAGTAGGAGCCAAGAGTGAGATGGGAAAATAAGGATTTTATGTTTAACATCTGTACAATGGTGGAAACAGACACTCATTGTTTTCAGGAACGATAAAAGGGGAAGATTTTTATCTCTTAAACCACTTGCAAATCATGTTCCTCCATGTTAAAAAAACAGCAGGAAAAATAAATATACCAGCCTGGAAGGCAGCATTAAACAAATGTAGGTCTCAGGAACAAGCTGTCAATGATTGGCAAGGAAAAGGCATAAAAATGAATGTGAAATGAACGATGCATTTTATCAACAACATTCACCAGGCTGTTAACTCTCGGCTAGCATTCAGCATTGCTGTAAGGTGGCCAGTTTTCAAGGCTAGAAGGAATAAGACAAATACTTTGCACAAACAGAAATTATTTGAAATGATTTCTAATTAGAGCCTATGAGGTGACTTTAACATGCATGCTGTTGAGGTAAAGCCAGACACCTGAATAACAGTACTATGATGTGTTTGGAATAAAAAAAAGCTAATGCCTGTAGATGTTTTGTACATTGAAGCAATTGTTTTAAAACCCTGTTGGTAAAGCTTTTTAATCTAGTAGCAGATAAACTCTTTTTCACACAGCAAAAGCACCAACACAATAAAACCCAATTGCAGCTAAACCTATTTTCTTTAATCTTAGATAAAATGCAGAAGGAAATAGAATCTCTGTCACCTTTTTATTGCTCTCTGCAGCCACATTTATTTTCTTACATCTTGTCTATGTGATGGTTGTTTATAATAGCAGAGTGGGAAGTCATGGGTATCAGACAGAACAGAAAGAAAAAGTTCCCCCTACAGGGGTCAAAGGCATGTAAGCAGGTTGAGTAACACTGCCCCAGCCGGGAAGGTTAGCGTCAACATGCTTCCCGGGTATTTCTTGGAGATCTTTCTTGGGCCCGACTGGTCCTGTTCTGTATAAAAATGGGACAGGGGTGTGATCCAGGGTGCGCATAATACAGGACTTGTCGTCGTTACCGGAGCCCGTCCATAAAGCCTACTGCCAAAACCAGAGTTCCTATGGATAAAAAGCCTTCTAGAGAGTATGGGACCACTGAGATCTTCAAATCTTCTGAAGACACCAGATCTGGAGGTCTGCCATAATTGACTCAATGCCATACAGATATGATGGGGCAGTTACCAAACCTGAGTTAGGGATTAGGGATGTTAGGGAGAGACTGCACACTGTGAATTTCCAGTAAAGTTTTCAAACTTTGTCTTATCTTGCCTGGTCAGAAAGAGTGTATGTAAGTAACTGACACACACAGCTTGGGTCAGTTGAAACACATTGGAGTAGGAAGTCAGCAGTACAAGAGTCAATGTGACACAGAAAACAGCAAGTGGTTACCAAGGGTAACAAATATTTAGCTAGCAGCCTGTTGTGAAGCATGTACCTGTGAAAAGTGTGACAACCTCTTTTTAGTGAGGGAGTTGTTGTCATCATTATCTCCCCTGGTTGTATGTCTCCCATGGCAACAAGAGCAGATCACCACTCAAAGGTCCTTAGCCTGGGCACAGATACAGAAGGAGTTTAGTGAGTGTGTGAGGAGATAAGCTGGACAGATGGAATGGGCATCGGCTCAGTGTATTCCTCCTAAATGCAACGAGTGATAGTAGTAGTGTATGTTAACATGAAGAGAGTCAACTAGAGTTCAGTCTGTTCAAATACATGTACCCCATTTGTAAGGCAGCGACTCTGTTCAAGGTGCCCAGCGTAAAACCAGAAGAACCCATCCTGAGGTAGGACTCATATGTGACCCACATTTGGCATCCAAGGAGGATGGGAACATGGAGGAAGTGTCAACTGTCTAAATATCTACCCAGCAACAAAAACATTTGTAGTATATTATTATGTAGTATTATTATTTCAGGTACATATATAGCGCCATCAATTTACGCTGTGATTTACACATATATTATACATTCACATCAGTCCCTACCCCTCAAGGAGCTTCCAATCTAAGGTCCCCAACTCACATTCATACATATACTGCTAGGTAAAAGGGCCAACCACTACACTACTGTGCTGCCCTGTATATTAAGGAAGGATTAAAAAAAAATACTTTATTTTATTGCTGTCTCCATGCAGGAGATTTACCATTGTTTCCCTTCCAGTTGGCAGGTTTCACAAAGAACAAAAAACAATTATAATCCTTCTCCAGGTTATTGAATGCTAAAAATGTTTCGGCAGGAGCTGGGCTGTTCCCAAACTATAAACACTGAAGTATTTACACGTTTAACCACTTGCCGACCGCGCACCGCAGTTATACGTCCACAAGGTGGCTCTGCTGGGCGAGAGCACGTAATATGACGTCCTCTCTTCCAGCCGCCACTAGGGGGCGCGCGCGCCGCCGGAGGCGCGCGCCCCCTGCTCGCCCCCGACTCCCGTGCGTGTGCCCGGCGGGCGCGATCGCCGCCGGGCACACGCGATCGCTCGGTACAGAGCGGGGACCGGGAGCTGTGTGTGTAAACACACAGCTCTCGGTCCTGTCAGCAGGGGAAATGCTGATCTTCGGTTCATACAATGTATGAACCGAGGATCAGTGTTTCCCCTAGTAAGGCCACCCCCCCCCCCCACAGTAAGAACACACCCAGGCATACTTAACCCCTTCCCCGCCCCCTAGTGTTAACCCCTTCACTGCCAGTGGCATTTTTATAGTAATCCAATGCATTTTTATAGCACTGATCGCTATAAAAATGCCAATGGTCCCAAAAATGTGTCAAAAGTGTCCGAAGTGTCCGCCATAATGTCGCAGTAACGAAAAAAAAAATCGCTGATCGCTGCCATTACTAGTAAAAAACGCTTATTGCGATTTTTTTTTACGAAAAATATGTAGAAGAAAACGTATCGGCCTAAACTGAGGAAAAAAAATGTTTTTTTATATATTTTTGGGGGATATTTATTATAGCAAAATGTAAAAAATATTCATTTTTTTCAAAATTGTTGCTCTATTTTTGTTTATAGCGCAAAAACTAAAAACCGCAGAGGTGATCAAATACCACCAAAAGAAAGCTCTATTTGTGGGAAAAAAAGGACGCCAATTTTGTTTGGGAGCCACGTTGCACGACCGCGCAATTGTCTGTTAAAGCGACACAGTCCCGGATCGCAAAAAGTACTCTGGTCTTTGGGCAGCAATATGGTCCGGGGGGTAAGTGGTTAAACACGCCGTCTTTCACCTCTGTAGCTATAAGCATATTATAAAAATAGAGAAAATGCAAAAATACTAGAAAATATAGAAAAATAATAATTAAAGTACAGCCATCTAGATTAATAATACATTAATGATAGATAATAGGCTATACTTTAATTATTATTTTTCTACTGCTATTTTTGTATTTTTGCATTTTCTCTATTTTTGTAATAAATATTTATTTTTATATATACTTCCGCTTTGCCTCAAAGTCTGACCTTCATTCACTCCTGTGATTGTTTTTTTCCTCATTTCTCACACTGCAGGTGTGTTTGAAATAGATAAATAAAAAGGTAAAAAACTGATGTGTCCACTGCAATGTCGCAGTCCCACTAAAAATCACAGATCAGCGTTGTTACTAGTAAAAACAATAAAAAAAAAAAAAAGTCCCTAAATCGATCCCCTATTTTGGAGACGCTATAACTTTTGCGCAAACCAACCAATATATGCTTATCGGGATTTTTTTACCAAAAATATGTAGCGGAATACATATTGGCCTAAATTTATGAAGAAATAAGAATTGTTATTGGAAATGTTTTATAGCAGAAAGTAAAAAAAAAAAAAAAAAAATGTATTTAAAATTTTCTATTTTTGTTTATAGCGGAAAAAATAAAAAGCACAGAGGCGATCAAATACCACCAAAAGAAATCTCCATTTGTGGGAAAAAAAGGACAGCAATTTTATTTGGGTACAGTGTCACACAACCATGTGATTGTCAGTTAAAGGGACGCTGTGCTGCATCACAAAAAATGGCCTGGTCAGGAAGTGGGTAAAATCTTCTGGAGCTGAAATGGTTAAAATATTTTTTTTTTTTTTCCCTTTCACAAATACATTTTATATTGACATGCAATGTGCTATTAAACTTGCTAACACATTTTACTACATCAGAACAGCCAATTTCCTAACCTAGCCCTTTCCCTTATTGCTTACCTAAGCTTTCTACTCTTTTGGGAATGTCACATAAAGGGAATGTGTGTGATGGCCTAACACTTCTGCCTCTCACCTCACTACATAAACTTATGAGGATCAGCCTGGGCAGAAGTGGAGGGAAATACTAAGACCGCGTACACACGGTCGGTCCAAACCGATGAAAACGGCCTGAAGTCCAGTTTCATCGGTCCAAACCGACCGTGTGTACGGCCCATCGGTCTGTTGTCCTTCGGACAAAAATTAGGGAACTTGTTTTAAAATCGAACCGATGGATGGCTGACCATTGGTCAAAACCGATGGTTAGTACACAAAAGCATCGGTTCAATACCCGCGCATGCTCAAAATCAAGTCGACGCATGCTTGGAAGCATTGAACTTTGTTTTTTTTCAGCACGTTGTGTGTTTTACGTCACCACGTTTTGACCCGATCCGTTTTTGAACTGATGGTGTGTACGCACATCAGACCATCGGTCTGCTTCTCATCGGATGGACCGGTCGTGTGTACACAGCCTAATAAGTGTTATATGAGTGACATCTCTGAGTCTGCTGAGGCTGTTGACATCATATACAAGATTGTAGCACCCAGAAGCAGTCTTAGGGCCCTTTCACAGGGGTTGACCGATCGGGTCTGTCTTTCAGTTTTTAAGATGGACCCGATTGGGCCCTTCAGTCTCCTCTAAGGAACGGCTGGTGTTCTCCCGAAGAAAATTGAAAAAAAACTAGTACAAGCATTCATACTTTCCAGGTTGGATTACTTGAATGTTTTCTTATTAAATCTCCCAAAGAAATGGATTGCTAAGCTGCAGTTCGTTCAAAACCATGCCGCCTGCCTTATCAAATGACTAACTTACAGAGAACACGTCACAAGCTCTCTTCAAGAGCTTCACTGGCTGCCTATTGCCAAAAAAGCCAGATTTAAGGCCCTCTGCCTTGTTTTTAAGGCATACTGGAGTCAAGGTCCAATCTATTTATCGAGTATAGTTTCCCACTCTACTCCCACAAGATCTTTAAGTTCGGTGAATCAAAATCGCCCTATGCCTAAACCATATAATTTTGCAGCAGCTGGTGGAACAACTCTCCAAGTCTTTGGTGTATTTCTATGGAATAATCTTCCTGATGCGGCGTACACACGATCATTTTTCGAGTTGTAAAAAACAAAGTTTTTCAGGTTCTAGAAAAAACAAAGTTTTTTTCAACTTCATCATTAAAACGACGTTGCCCACACACGATCGTGAAAAAAAATGCTCTAGCAAAACGCGGTGACGTACAACACGTACGACGGCACTCTAAAGGGGAAGTTCCATGCAGATGACGCCACCCTTGGGGCTGCTTTTGCTGATTTTGTGTTAGTAAAAGACGATTTACGCTTTTCTGTCTGTTACAGCGTGATGAATGTGCTTACTCCATTACGAACGGTAGTTTTACCAGAACGATCGCTCCTGTCTCATAACTTGCTTCTGAGCATGCACAGGGTTTTCACGTCGTTAAAGCCCACACACGACCATGTTTTACAACCCGAAAAACGACATTGTTTAAAATGTTGTGAAAAAATAGAGCGATTTTGAGCGAAATGTTCGATTTTTTTTTTTTTTCGTTTTTCAGAACCCGAAAAGGGCTCTGAAGCCCACACACGATCGTTTTAAATGCCATTTAAAAAAAAAATGCATTTTTACAACCCGAAAAAATGATCGTGTGTACGCAGCAAGAGAGTATGCGAAAAATGTCCTCGCTAATCCATTTTCGCAAGGTACTGAAGACTCACTTACTGTCCAATGTATATGGATAAGGGGCGTGCACTATCTACTATTAACCATCTGATCAGCCCGCCCTGACTTGTTGCTGCTTATTTAAATGTGGACTGTTATTCTGTTCCTTCAACCCTTCATTTCTTTTTTCCTTTGTTTAGATGATTCTTACGTTTTCTCAGTTGTTATTTATTATTAATCTATTCTGTACGTGATATATGTTATGCTTATTTTGAATGTCAGTATATGTATTTGGTCTGTCTAGTGCTTAGGCACAGTTCCTGAACTGTATTTGGCACTTTACAAATCATAAATCAAATCAAATGAGGTAAACACATATATAAATATCATATACATACATATATAAATATAAGGGTAACATAACAAAAGAATAAAAGTATATAAATGTACTAATTAAAATAAAATATATGTAAAAGAAAACTGAGACCACAATATTCAAACTAAGGGAAGAAAAAATATATATAATAGGGGACTAAACAAAGAAAAACAATAAACAGTGTACATCAGTGATTTCCTAAATACACAATTTATTTCTAATAAAACCTTAGCAATCAGCAAGAGAAGGCAAATATGACACCATTGTGTTAGGTTCTTGGGAGCCATTGTCTGCAGAAAAAAAAATCCATATGATTCTCTTTGTAGTAATAAACAATTTCTGTCACCACCATGGCCTGAGGATGGCACCTAATCGATCACCATACCTCTGAGATTATGTGTTTAATGCGGAGCTTGTATAAAATGAACCACAACTGGTTTGTCACAATATATCAGTTTTCACAGCCGGTGGTTCTCAAGGGCCACCCTGATGTCACTGCTATGTTTCTAGAAGTAGTTTTTGAATGGTCCTCTAGTTTTACCTACATAAACAAAAGAACAATGGATTCTTAAAATATATATATATATATAAAAAAAAAAAAGAATAAAAAGATTCAGAAATAGCAAACTTATACCCAGAATGTGAATAGGAAAATGTAGAAGCACATACTGCATGAAGTTACTACAGGTGTTACAGTTTTGGCATTTAAAGCAACCCTCCCTTTCAGATATCTTCAAAGGTTTATATCAGCTTTGATCAAAAAGTAAATTTGTTATGTGTGTGTATGCATGCAGTAGGGGTAATTTAACTTCACTGTGCATATTGTTGTCACTTTTAAGGATGTAGAAATGGCTGTACACAATGGGGCAGATCCACAAAAGCATTACGCCGGCGTATCTCTTGATACGCCAGCGTAATTTTAAATTTCCCGCGTCGTATCTTTGTTTTCTATCCACAAAACAAGATACAACGGCATCTGGGATCGATCCGACAGGCGTACGTCTTAGTACGCCGTCGGATCTTAGATGCAATATTTCGGCGGCCGCTAGGTGGCGTTTCCGTTGATTTCCGCGTCGAGTATGTAAATTAGCTATTTTTGGCGATCCACAAACTTACATCCGGCCGGCACATTTTTTAGTTAAAGCTCAGTTAAAGCTGCTGTTATGAGGCGTACTCAATGTTAAGTATGGCCGTCGTTCCCGCGTACAGTTTTGACATTTTTAAGTCGTTCGCGAATAGGGATTTGCGTAGAATGACGTCACCGTCGGAAGCATTGTCTTTTTCCGGGTTAATTTCGAGCATGTGCACTGGGATACCCCCACGGACGGCGCATGCGCAGTTAAAAAAAAAAGTTGTTTACGTCGGGTCACGACGTATTAACATAAAACACGCCCCCACTCCATTTGAATTAGGCGCCATTACGCCGGCAAAGATACACTATGCCGCCGTAACTTACGGCGTGGATTCTTTCTGATATTGAAAAAAAAAGTAAGTTACGGCGGCGTAGTGTATCTTAGATTCGCTACGCCCGGCGCATAAATGCGCCGCTGTACGAGGATCTGCCCCAATGTAGTTAAAACTATCTGAAATTATATTATAGGGGTATATTTACTAAAATGGGGGCACTCAGAAACTAGTGCAGCTGTGCATGGTAGCCAATCAGCTTCTGACTTGAGCTTGTTCAATTAAAGTGGTTATTAACCCACTTTCACATGTTCACATAATCCGTTTTGTCTCCTAATACAGTGTTTGTTTTTTTAATCCTCCTTTACCGCATCTCACTGCGGCTCCCAGCACTCATGTAACCGGCCGTGTCTTCTCTCTGCCTGTCTGACAGAATCAGCGGGTGGGCCGAGATTCCCCCGCTGATGTCAGCGGTTCGCAAGAAGGAGAGGTGACACGGCCGGTCACGTGACCCCCAGGAGCTGCTGTAAAATACTGTAAAGGAGTTTTTTTTTTTTTAAAAACACAGAAACAGGGGGCACTGTATTAGGAGACAAAAAAGATAGTATACAGATATATCGCTTATTTCTGCAGCAGGAGGGGGATGGGGCAGACACAGAAAAGCAGGCTGCGAATGATGGAGACACGTAAACTGACCACGGTGTCAGGTCTCAGCAGCCATGATTACCGTGGTCAGTTTACATAGGGGGTTTGGCTTATCGGAATCTGGAAGCCCCCTTTAACAAAGGGGACCCTGGATCCTGACCCCTCCCCTATGTGAATTGGTAATGGGGTACATTGTATCCTACCATTTCACCCCAAAAAATGACCAAATGGTAAAAAAATATATATATATTTGGGCTTATCCCTACTGAACAAAGGGACCTGCATCTACATATGGTAGAAATAACTAGGTTAGAATTGTATAAAACCATTTTTTTTTTCAACAAGGGGATAGAAGTGGGAGATTCTTGGCAATGTTGGCACAACAGGAACATTCAGCTCCCTCTCATATCTATCTTCTGGATTAGATGCTGTTACTCCTTCTGGGGTCCTAATTTCATTCTGGAGGGGGAATTACGGCTCCCTGTATGCTTCCTCTCTCCCCTCCGACCTCCACCCAAGGGAGATGTCTGACCACTTAGATTGGATAGCCCTTGGGTGGCTGTCAGATAGGGAGAGAGAGGCTTTGGTTGGACCGATCACAAAAAAGGAGATCCAGAAGATTATATATACACCTTTCCAAAGGGAGAAGCTCCAGGCCCCAATGAAATTCCTATCAAAATATAGCCCCAAAATTTGTAGAAATATTTACTAATAAGTTACTGAAAGGGGCTCTTCCAGAGTCAATGAGACAAGCACATATAGCTCTTATACATAAGGGCCCAGATTCACAAAGCACTTACGTTGACGTATCTCGAGATACGCTGCGTAAGTATGCATCGTCGTATCAATGCGCCGTGCCCATAAACTGAGATACGCCTGAAAATAGGCTTCATCCGACCGACGTAACTTTCCTACGCCGGCGTATCGTGGGCGCATATTTACGCTGGCGCATTTGCCACTCCCATTGATTTTCTATGCACATATGCAAATTAGGGAGATACGCAGATTCACGAACGTACTTGCGCCCGGCGCATAATATACGCGGTTTGCGTAAGTCGTACATCCGGCGTAAAGTTATTCCCCATATAGGAGGCGCAACTCATGCAAAGGTATGGACCAGGGAACACAAGTCGTCGTATCTTTTGTCGTTTACGTTGTACGTGAATAGGGCTGGGCGTAGGTTACGTTCACGTCATAGGCAGTGATCCGTCGTATCTTAGGGAGTAGTTCCGACGTGATTCTTAGCATGCGCACAGGGATGCGGCCACGGGACGGTGCATGCGCCGTTCATTTTAAGTACTTCTAGGGCGCTTGCCCCATCATTTGCATGGGGTCATGGCTCATTAGCATGGCTCACGCCCACTTCCACCTACGCTGGCTTACGCAGAGGAAACCCAGCGTATCTTTAAGAGCGAGTGGGAGCAAGTGCTTGGTGAATCCAGTGCTTGCCTCTGTGCGCTGCGTCAGCGTAATGTATATTAGATACGCTACGCCCACATAAATATGCGCCGATGTATGTGAATCCGGGCCAAGGAAATGAAAGATCCAAAATGATGTGCTTCATACAGGCCAATAGCATTATTGAATATGGACTTTAAAATATTGACTAAACTACTGACATTGAGAATACAACCTTTGTTAACAACTATGGCCCCGTACACACGACCAGTTTCCTCGGCAGAATTCAGCTTCCGACCGAGTTTCTGGCTGAATTCTGCCGAGGAAACTGGTCGTGTGTACACTTTCGGCCGAGGAAGCCGACGAGGACCTCGGCGAGGAAATAGAGAACATGTTCTCTATTTCCTCGTTGTTCTATGGGAGCTCTCAGCCCGCCGAGGTCCTCGGCGGCTTCAGGGCTGAACTGGCCGAGAAACTCGATGTGTTTGGCACGTCGAGTTCCTCGGCCGTGTGTACGGGGCCTATCATTGACTCGAACCAGATAGAATTAATGCCCATTAAAAATGACAGATAATAATCTATGTAGACTCCATACGAATATACATGTGCAGCATATTAAAGAGGGTTCTAGAACGGTGGCCCCTCTGGATATAGAAAAGGCCTTCAATACTATCAAATGGCAAGTTTAGCGTGGGAAAAACACTCCAAGATGATTTTATCTCCAAATTTGCAGGAATGATAGAATACTCCAGGAAGCTACTTTCTCCTTGTCCTGAGCGAGCCTCTGGCGTTGCCATCTCCTCTGTCTGCAAGCACCCCTCTGTGTTCCAGCCAGAGGAAGTGACGCAAAGTACTTCCAGCGGATCAGGATCATCAGGGGGCGCCGCAAGACGAGGTTCTGGTCTCCTGGGCGCAGCGTGCTGACGGTGAGGGGTGGCCATGGCTTACTCTGGGGGGATGGGGGAACTTGTGAACAAAGGTCCCTCCCTGGGTGGGGAACCACAGGTGATGGGCTGGGCACTTCCTAGGTTTGACCCCAAGCACAGTGGTGGTGAGGGTCAGGGGTGCACACTAATGGGCGTTTGTCTTTCTTTTTTGGCTCTCAGATTAAAGCCCAGGACAGGACCCAGATGCAGCCTCCTAGGAGAAATTGTGGACCATTGACACAGTGTCAAAACTTAAACTTTGTTGATTACCTTTTTCAGGTGATCACCTGTTTGAACTGGAGCGAACCCAGGATAAGAAATAAACGTTCCCAGAAAAAAAAAAAAGGGTGGAGGGTAAACATTTTTTTGTTGAGGCCACAGGCAGCAGGGCCAACAGGAGAGAGATGGCCACCCTAAAAAGCACTGGGCAGGGCACAAGGGGCGAGGAAGAGGAGGAATCTTATTCAATCCTCCTCAGGCCACCACAAAGCCTCAGTGACTCCTGCATCCCGGTGGGAGGGAGACTGGGGGGCTTCCTTCCATAATGGACCGTGGCAACTTCAAGTCCATTCATATTAGGCATAAAAGAGAACGGCTACAAGTTAGAGTTCAATTAAATTCCCCCTTCCAGCTTTCTGGTCACCCCGTTACCCAAAGATTGAGAAAAAGCAGAGGCTCCGAGTCTTTTTTTTAGGGGAGCTAGTGGATCAGCAGGTTCTTGTGCAGGTGCCTTGGAAGGAACGCTGCCAGGGAGTATATTCCCATGTGTTTGTGGTCAGAAAACCTTCAGTCAGAGTGAATTTGGGAGGTTCCTCACTTTCAGTTTCCGGGACTGCCTTTCGAACTAGCATCCTCTCCGAGGATCTTTACGAAAGTCCTTGCAGAGGCTTTAGCCCTGTTAAGAATCAAGGCCATTACAGTAATCCCCTTCTTGGACAATCTGCTGTTTGTCTTTTTGGCAACTGGAGAAGGACTTGCAGGTAGTGCAGAATTTCCTTCAGTCCCTTAGTTGGTTGATCAACCAGGACAAGCCCCAACTAATTCCAACACCGGAAGTCCAGTATTTGGGGTACAGTATTTCCTCAGTAGAGAAGAAGGTCTTTCTCCTTGTGGAAAAGATCCAGAAGATTGGACAGGCAGTGGCACAGCTTCAGACCAATCAGGAAGCCCATATCAGATAGGTCATGAGGGTGATAGGTCTGATGACGTCCTGTTTACCAGCAGTCCCCTGGACAAGACTTCACTATCAATCAAGGTCAAGAGGGTTTTTATGGTCTTTTATGGGCCAGACCTTCAGCCTTAATTATAGCGACAGATGCTAGTTCTTTCAAATGGGGTGCCCACTTGGAGGAAGCCTTGGCTCAGGGAACTTGGTCTCCAGTGTAAGCCAGACGGGCCTCGAATCAGAGGGAGCTCCTAGCGATTCAGAGGGCTATAGAGACCTTCCAGTCTTAGAAAAAGGGGCAGCACCTGCATGTGCGGACAGACATTGTGGTGGCTGTCACATATATAAACAAGCAGGAGGGACCAGGAGCCCTGCTCTGCAGTTTATAGCAAGCAAGATTTTCAGTTGGGCTAAAATAAAACCTGGCTTGGTTGATGGCCATTCATTTAAAAAGGGAATTTGCTGTTGGATTTTCTCAGCCCCCAACGAATAAGACAAGATGAATGGTCCCTCAACATGGATGTGTTCAAAGAGATCGTGCGGTCTTGGGGACGGCTGGAGGTGGACTTCTTTGCCTCAGAGAGCAACAGAAAGGTCACATAGTTCTTCTCCTTCCATCAGCTGGATCGAGCCAGAGGGATAGATGGTTTTGCCAATGCATGGCAATTCAATCTTAGCTATGACTTTTCCCCAGTGAGACTGATAGCCGCAGTTCTCTAGATATTTTTGACTGAAACGACAGACCACATTCTGATAGCCTCGTTTTAGCCGAAGAGAGCCTGGTTTGCCAACCTAGGCAGGCTCGCCATATATCCTCTGTTACATCTCCCAGTGAATTTGCCTACACCTACTTGCAGAAAGGCCTTACAAAGTTTTTTGGGGTTCGCTAACTTCTACAGAAAGTTTATAAAAAAATCTCCTTACTCGTGAAACCCTCACCCAACTTACCAGTTCCTCTGTAAAATTTACCTGGTCAATTGCTGCCCAGACGGCTTTCGAACAATTAAAACATTGCTTTACTACTGCTCCTATTCTCCAGCTTCCCAATTCTAATTATCATTTTGTATTGAAAGTTGATGCTTCACAAACTGCCCTAGGCTTCCCATTCACCACTTCATCCTGTTGCATTTTTTTTCAAAGACCTTAAATCCAGCCCAATGTAACTACCCTATTGATGAAAAAGAATTGCTTGCAATTAAATGTGCCTTAGAGAACTGGTGGCACTTATAGAAGGATCAACAAATCCAATAACAATCTATACTGATCATCGCAATTTGCAATATCTCAAGTCTAACAAAACCCTCTCCTCAAGACAAGTACGCTGGAGTCTTTTTTTTTTTTGTAGATTGGATTTTTTGATCACCTACAGGCCAGGTGCAAAAAATGACACAAGTCCTTCGGACAAAACTCCAAAGTACAAACACGCATGCTCAGAAGCAATGCTCACCATAACACATTAGAATAAGTTGCCCGAAGGGTGGCACTAAAGAGCTGAAAAACCATGTAGTTTTGTGTTTTATGCCCGACAATTCTTTGCCGTTTGTATGCAAGACAAGTTCAACGCCAACACCTTTCGGACAAAAGTCCTACGAGTCGTCCGATGAACATCTGATTGTGTGTATGAGGCTTTAGTCTAACACAGGAAGGAGAGATAACATTGGGGGTTAGTTACTAAAGGCAAATCCACTTTGCACTACAAGTGCAAAGAGCACTTGGAAGTGCAGTCACTGTAGATCCAAGGGGGACATGCAAGGAAAATAAAAAAAATCAGCATTTTAGTTTGCACATGATTGGATAATAAAATCAGCAGAGCTTCCCCTCAATTCAGATCTACCCCACAGATTTACAGGGACTGCACTTCCAAGTGCACTTTCAGTGCAATTTCAAGTGCACTTTGCACTTGTAGTGCAAATGGATTTGCCTTTTATAAATAACCTCCATTGTGTTAACTCATTAATAAGCTGGTGCATTTAGTTTCCAATCACAGGCAGGGATGGCCCTTCACAAAAGCTGTATTACTTTAATTGCAATGGAAATTTGAGAGGTCAAGCGCCTGGCAACACTGTCTAACACAAGGTTAATGAATAACCAAAAGCTAAACAAAAATACAAATTCTTTTGATTAAAAAAAAAAATTTGGCCTATGTATTTCACCAGCATATACAGTATACTCATTTGTCTTGTGTTCTATTCTGAATATGGTCATAGTTGTTCTGCCTACTCAACAGGGATTTTCTTAAAATAATGGTTCATAAACGAGCAAATCTGAAACCTGAATGGACAAACTACTAGCCCAATCAGAGATGTTCCCCAAAACACACCCAACCCTGGGAATCTGTGAGCATTTACAACTTTTCTCCCACATTCTTTCTGTAGTAGTTGATTTGTCAAATACTAATGACAGGAGCAAAAAAAAAAAAAATGTGGTCTACAATCCAAATCTCATTCATCACATGATCTTTGTATTAGGCAGGCAAGAAAAGTACTCAAGCAAAAGTGAAGAATGATTTAACTGAAGAAATTATCTGTGCAAACCCTTCAAGGCAAAATCAATCACTTAAGATCTGATAGTATGTCTGCAGCTCTGTCATTATTTGGCATTTTTGTCAGAACCATTTGGCTTTTTCTTGTTGCTGCTTAGCACAAAAATATTGTGTTTCACAGAGATCAGTCTTTATTTGTAAAGATCTGTGCCAATTGGGGTCTATTTTACCCACAGATTTGTAAGTGTCTTATTCACAAATGCTAGCATCATCACAGGAATGAATCAGTAACCAAGTTCAAAATGACATGTCCAGATGAATGAACAAGCCACCTTTGATGGCTTCTCAATGCAAGCTGCAAGTGACAGCAACAAAAACACCTCTTGGGAGTTGTCTAGAAAGAAACACTGAGTGAGACATGTTTGCCAATTAGAACGTCTCCACATGAGTACTTTAAAATTGTTCCTTTCTGCCATTCTAAGTGGTAAGCAAAAAAAATAAATTTGGATATGCTGTCGCTATCAGAACATGGTATTAGAACAAAACCTAGTTGAAATTCATTAATTTAATAGACATACCTGTAAATTTCAAAATGTCCATGCTAGATTAAATTACCTAGAATTCATTCTTTGTATTTAAAAGGTATGTATCACTTATGCCGCTTACACACAATCGGTTAAACCGATGAGAATGGTCTGATGGACCATTTTCATCGGTCAAAACCGATCGTGTGTGGGCCCCATCGGTTATTTATCCATAGGTTAAAAAAAAGCAATCTTGTTTTAAATTTAACCGATGGATTCCTAACCGATGGGAAAAAAAGCGATCGTTAGTAGGCACAACCATCGGTTAAAAATCCACGCATGCTCATAATCAAGTCAACGCATGCTTGGAAGCATTGATCTTTGTTTTTTTCAGCACGTCGTTGTGTTTATGTCACCGCGTTCTGACACGATCGGTTTAACCGATGAAAACGGTCCATCGGTCAATTCTCATCGGATGGACCGATCGTGTGTACGCGGCATCACAGTATTTTAGGGCAGGTTACAATGCTTGGACACAAGATCCATTTTCATGTTGCTAACCTTTCCGAACATGGATAGAATAAGACAGAAGGGGATCCTAGGCCAGTCAGCAGCTTTCCCCCACTATCCATTCAATTGACCTTGGATCTGCCCCATTTTCATTGTCTGTTCTGGCATGGCACCATTACACTCCAACTGCCTCTGCCTACACGTACATTCTCTATTGAGCAGCAATAGGCAGATGCAACTGTTCTATCATCATGGTTTACGGCAGGAACATGAATGTTGTAGTTTGACCCTGTGAACATCCACCAGGCCCTAGACTCTTGCCTTAGTTGCCATGTTGATAATTCTACTTTCAAGTTAAAGCAGTACTCGGGATAACATTTGTTTTTCCTTTGAATAGATTAGGGTAGGATTATATCCCTTAATTGTTTTTTATTGCTGTGTATCCACATCCGGGGGGGGACCCCTCCCCACTGTATGGAAAATCTAGTCGTCGATAGCTGTAACTGGAAACCATGTCCACCTCTTTTTTTTATGTTTCGGTCTTCCCCATACAGTGGGGGGGATTCCTACTCATTTATTTTTTTTGGTCTCCCCCGGATGTGGATACACAGCAATAAAAACTGATTAGGGGCTCTAACCCTTCCCTAATCTATTAAAAGGAAAAACAAATGTTATCCAGAGTACTGCTTTAACTTGAAAGTATAATTATCCACATGGCAACCTAGGAAAGAGTCTAGGGCCTGGTGAATGTTCACAGGGTAAAAATACAACATTCATGCTCCTGCCGTAAACCATGGTGATAGAACAATTGCATCTGCCTGTTGCTTCTCAATAGAGAATGTGCATTTAGGCAGTTGGGGTTTAATGGTGCCTTGCCAGAACAGACAATGAAAATGGGGCAGATTCTTTGTGCTTATTGCAAAGCTTATCAAGCTCAATTGAATGGATAGTGTGGCAAAGCTGCTGACTTGCCTAGGACCCCCTTCTGTCTTAATTAATATCTGCTTGGAAAGGTTAGCAACATGAAAATGGATCTTATTTATAATTATTCAGATACTGTATAATTTTGGCTCCCCATCACATTTTGCCCCAGTGGCTGCCACGACAAATAGTGAGAGTGGATATCTCTCCAACAGGATAATAAGAGCCTGACTGAAGTTTTCACGCTTCCTACTCTATACAAAAAAAAAACACTGGCAGGAATACTTTAAATAATAATTCTAAGGTCATAAATACCCAGAGTGAGTAGCAATTAACCTGCATTTGCTTTTTGTGTTTGGACGCATCATTTGAAAGACAGAACAATGGTCCATAAATTGCAGCAGTAAATGAAGCATGTCTAAAGCAATATTCTACCTCTGTGGATCTGAAAGATCAACTAGCCATTATACATAATGTAACAGCAGAAAAAAATAGCAATTTACTTTAAGCTACTGGTAGCTGTTAAATTTTAACTTTTGGTGTGCGGATGCAAGGTAAACCATTGGAACATTACACTCATAATGCAAATATATTGGAATAGTACCAAAATCAATATAGGTACTTGTAAAGCTAAAAAATACTGTGTTTACTTACAGTAAGTAAACATAATGCATTATATATAAAAAATTTTTTTTTTTTTTTTTTTTTACAATACATTTATTTTGCCCCTCTCCCCATGTACCTTAAAATCCCAAGGCTGGAAAGAGAAAAGGGACCCTTTTAACAAAATATATATATATATTAAAAAGCCTGTCAGCCTACCCCCATCTGGACAACATTTTGACTACCAAAGGTTGTGCGTGGCATTGTGTGTGCATAACCGATAGCCATCATTCAGCCCTATAGCTATCTGTTGCTCACATGCAGCATATTACTGGGGCACTGGTAAAAACAAGTGCCTGTTCACACCATCACACTGTGGTAATGCTTGTTACAATGGGAATTGTGGTGCCATTCATTCTAATTGTTTTGTAGCACCATTGCAATGCTGTGATGCCAAAAAATGTAATACAGTATGCCTTTTTTAGGTGCTTTGGCCAGCCCCTTGTTACTCTTGTGGGCCTGCACTGAATGGGTGGTGTTTCTGCATCTGAGGTCTGGGGTTCAATGTAAACAAAATAGGTGAATGTTGCCTCATTTACGGACATTAAACAGCTACAGTACTGCAATTGTTAAGTACATTTATCTCTTTATCTAAACAAGGACGACAGATGAAAGCTGTACCTCTAGAAAATACATACATTAGGCTTTAGGCACGAGGCAGCTTTAAAGTAAAACTATGGGCACATTTTATTTTATTTTTTTCATTTTGGATTGAACAACCCCCGTCAGATTATTTTTTTTTTTCATCATCTGTGTTCTATTGCAGAGATTTCCCTTCACTTTCTGTACCATAGCCAAACAAGAAGTGAGAGGAAATATCTGCAGATTAAGAGTATTCCTTGGGGAAACTAGTGTCCCCATTGGAAAATTTCCCCTCTATTACTTTTCTGGGGAAAATCCAAAATTGGGGTTTTCCTTTTACTTTCACTTTCAATGATAATGATAAACAAGACAAATAGAGAGATGGAATACGACTTTGGGGGCAACTCTGCAAGTCGTCCTGAAGACGACTTCAGAGGCGATTAGCAAAATGACTTCTGTATTGAAGTCAATGCAAATCGCCCCGAGCTGCCCCCAAAGTCGTACAAGAACCTTTTTCTAAGTTGGAGCGACTTGCGTCGCTCCTATTAGAACGGTTCTATTGCATAGAATGGGACGCGACTCGTCGGGCGGCTGAGCCACCTGACGAGTCGCCCCATTGTGAATATCTCGATCTTCCAAAATGCATGCAGCCACTGCCAATGCTAATCCTGACAGGGATTCAAGACTGTGTCTTGGTGATGTGAACAACTGGGCAGATCTGCCCTACATTGGCACTTAGAAAATGTGGCTAGCATGTAGCAGAACCACTAACCTAAAATACATCCACAAGACTTAATTTACTATCACTAATTGAAGCAGATTGAGGTGTGCAGCACTTATGGTCTGAGGGAAAAAGGGTCCTTATTTTAATCTACGAAGATAGCTTAAGGGTCTATGTTAGAAGCCACACTATGGGTGCAGCTTTTTAAAGACCCCTTTCTTTCTCGTCTTCCTTTAATGCAGTCACCTTGCACATAAGATACAGATAAACATCCTGATTTTTCAGATCACCTTGGTAAATAGGATGCCTTGTGATTTTAGCATAAGCAGATATTTCCAGGCATATCATACTTCAATGGTTCTCTTGAGTACACACGTAGTAATACATTTTATTGGCAGCATGTCATACAATTTATGAATTCTAATAATCAGTCTTTACTATCACTTAAGTAATCCATTTGTCCACTTCAAAGTTATTCTTATAGAATCATAAAAAGTGAAAATGATTATTAAATCTTTCCCCCATCTTCTTAAATGTCAACTACCTTTCTCGATACTTACCATTAGACCTCCTACCAAGTTCTTCATTGTACAGCCCTAATCTGGTCCGTACTTATGGCAGCCCCATCCATCCAGAGGAATATGACTCCAGATATAGGCATTAATAAGCCATGTGGCACACATGCATAGAAGTAGGTGGACACATAGGGGTTTATTTACTAAAGGCTAATCCACTTTGCACTACAAGTGCACTTGGAAGTGCAGTCGCTGTGGATCTGAGGGGGATATGCAAGGAAAATGAAAAACAGCATTTTGCTTGTACATGATTGGATGATAAAATCAGCAGAGCTTCCCCTCATTTTAGATCTCCTTCTCAAATCTAAAGCAACCACACATCCATGTGCACTTGCAATGCACTTTTAGTGCAAAGTGCATTTACCTTTAGTAAATCAACCCCATAGGGTAATTCTTACCTGCAAAGGTTGTGAGGCTCCAAGCAGTACCACATAATAAAGAACATGGATCAGGGCAGAAGGTAAAGTATTATTGTAGGCACTTACTACTAGGGGTTGGGGGGAAAAAAAGGGGACAACTTCACAAAAAAGAAAAGTTGCCCTTAAAAACATCCTCAATGAACAAAACTTTACATATAGCATTTAACCAGAACACAATATTTTATACCACTACCTAGAACTTCACAACCTGCACAGAAAAAAAAAAAGAACAAGTCCTTGTTATTTCACACCAACACACTTATAATTCGCTGCCACAACAGGATTTGTCTTCAGAACCCAAGAGCTGTGAAAAGTATTTGTTTTATCTTCTGTGATATAATTCACCTTAATGTGCACTGCCGAGGAAAGGTCTATCAGTGAGATTAATATTAACCAATGGAGATGGTATATTGTTGAGAGGGAGAAAGCGTGTGCCATCTACTGCTGTTTTACGACTCTCTGGCGCTGCAAGAGATATGCAATTGTTATCTGTTTAATTATTGATTACCTTCCTGCAACCAGAGCATAAAAGGAAACTTTCTGTGCTATAATAACAACGTTAATGCTCTGTAGAATAGCATGAGGATTTAGAGTTCGCAGAAGGTTATGAAGCCAACCTGGGAAAGCAGCCCTCGAGATTTGTGCCTGAAAATCAATCTCAATTTCTGATTTTCTCAAGGAACTGCCCTCAGCCTTTATACCTTGGAGTTAAAACATAGATCAAATCAGAAGAGATGATGTGAACTTCCTGCACAAGAAGCCACTGTTTCCATTGATATTATGTCATCTGACAAAGCACATTGCAATGTATTTACACTGCTTTACTATGTGCTTACATGAATCATCAGTATGAATAGAACTTCGTAAAAAGAAGGCCTTCTTTTTACAAAGTTCATTTTCTTCTCTTTATTCTTTCATATAAATATCTCTAATCAGCATTAAACATAACTGAAAACATGAACTAACAATTTTACCATGCATATTTACAATTACTATTATGGAGCATTTTAAAAGTAGCAGTATAAACAAACTCAAAAAATAAATAAAAATAAGGGCACAGGGCAAGCCATATGGAGAGTAGTAAGAGATCCAGAAAAAAAGGAGAGCCCCTCTCACTGTTGATCATATAGGCCCTTTTGTAGGGGCATCAGACCCCCATACAAATGTTTAACCACTTGCTTACTGAGCACATAAACCCCCCTTCCTGACCAGGCCAATTTTCAGCTTTCAGCACTATCCCATTTTGAAGGACAAGTGTGCAGTCATACACCACTGTATGTATATTACGTTTTCATTTTAGGTGGTATTTAATCACCGCTGGGTTTTTAAATTGTTTGCTAAACAAATTAAAAAAGGAGGAACATTTTGGAAATAAGTAATTTTTCTCCTCCCTGCTGATGAGGCTGCACTGATGGGTACTGATGAGGAGGCACTGATGGGTAACACATATGATCAGTGCCCTGATTATCTGTGTACACGTCCCATCAGGATTGCCGGTTACCGACTCTCCTTTCCTGTGATAGGATGTGAGGAAAGTACTGGTGATAACCTTCAAGTATGTTTACATTGTGATCAGCTGTTAAGGGACACAGCTGACCACATGGTAAAGGGCTGCTGTTATTGGCCCTTTACCACAACCTGTGGTCAGCTGTGTCCGAAGGACACACAGCGTGTGCCAGATGTGTGCCCCAGGGAGCAAGTCAGGGGCGTGTTTCCATGGATGTCCTCCCGAAACAACAGAGCCAAGCTGTAGCCGTCTTTCGGATATAGTGCCGTTAGGAAGTGGTTAAAATGTTGAAGGTCTAAACAAAATCTCTATATGTACCTTAAAGACAATAGATATTTTTTAAGCAATTTTTAGTCAGGTAAATATAAAATGACACATAAGAATATTCCTTTATATTTGCAACTAGCCGGTGAAGCTATAGGTTCTGTCACATTTACTAGGCTAATGTACCCCTTTAACATTCAATTACAGACAGTCCAAAAGCAAACAAATTCTGCTGTGTTCTCTCTATAGAAAACCAATAATACTCTATAACCCCATTGTCATGGGTGCAACCTGTATTAAAACTTTGTAAAATCAAGATTTTATGTACTATGTATAGTACATCAAATACAAAATCCTTGGATTAAAAATGTATAAACCTTCCCTAGAACGGGCTGTAGAATTGCATTGCATATATTGGTATTGTGTTTCAAAGAATGATGAAATTTAGCAAGGACTTCTAGCAAAATTTATAAGGTCACCTTTAGTGGAAATAGTCCCATTGTGATTTGGAAAATGACTCAAAGTTTTCAACTGTCAGTTATGTTGTGGGAACCAAGGTACAGGGTGAGAACACAGGGAGTACTAACTTGTGTTCACCAGGGCTCCTAATGTTGGAGAGCGGTTTTGCCGCATGTTAGTTCTAGGTCACAGTCCTCAGGATTGCCTCACAAGGAGGTGGGCAAGCCAGGGTCCAGTACAAAATACAGTATAGCAGGTAGGGATCAAGCAGAAGAGTAGTCAGTAAATTGTTGTAGGTTGGGATCAAGCAGGAGCGTAGTCCAAGAACAAGCCAAACAAACAAGGTCGAGAAAAAGTAATATCAAAGATACAGATGTCAGCAGGAGTGACAAGAGTGAGATATTGGCTGGAGAAAGCTCAATATTCTGAGAAACAGGAAGGGCAAAAACATGGCTTGAATAGGAACCAAACAAGGCACAAGGCAGGAGTGTAAAGTGGAGCAGACAAGGCAATGTCCAGCATCTGTGGTGGCTTAGCAAGAAGAGACATTGGCCGACCCAGCAAAGGCTGCAGGTTTAGACCTGGGTCCTGACATCAAGTCCAACTTTATCTGTAAGAAGACCGGCGTATCGGCCTGGATTTATGGGAGGAGCCCGGCAGCCTATATAGCCAACCCGCTCGTCTGCGGGCTTTGTTGGTTTCCTGTGCGCAGTATGTGGTTTCCGGTGCACGTCACTACGTCACCAGGCCAACTCAGCAGCAAGCACGGAGGCATTTTGCTCCGCCATGCACGCAGCACACGCGCCCGGCTGGCTATCACAGGTAAGGCTTTTCCACAAACCTTGTCACACAGTCCTCCGGTACCGCTCAGGCTCCGTGTTACCATGAACCTCGCCCCAGGACACCCCGCACCATCAGTCAGTCCAGGTGTCACCCACGTCCGGGTCGCGCCTAGCCAAAACATGCCGCACATGTCATGGATGCGCCCATAGCACATCCACCGGTGCATCCCCCCCCCACAGGGCAGCCTTTCCCTCGCCCCGTGGTCACGTGCCGCGCTCACTCAGCAGATACACCAGCATCGCTTCTTGTCAATCACAGCCGTGGCACACTGATAAGTGCCTTGCTCGTGCCAGAGCCGCAAGTCCCACGTCATCTACACGGACCCAAACACAAGCACCGTGCACCCACACATTCAGCTTCACCACTAACGCACCCCCATGGCTGACCCCATTTCAGCATGTAACCCAGAACCCAATCCTCGCCAGTCGCATATGCGACGCTCCACTTCACGTCCCACCATGGGGTAACACTCACGCATCCGATGCAAACCCCACACGTTCGCACAGGCCCACCTCAGCACCATGTCCTTACCACTATCAGCCCCATTTCAGTACATGCACCAGAACTCGGTAGTTGTCAGTCGCATGGCAACGCACCGATTCACGCCTCTGTCATGGGACATTTTTGCCACTCACCTAGCTGCCACACATCTGGTTGAATCCAAGCATTCTCAGGCGCAGCTTACCCCAACATGCCCAAGCCCGGCCTGGCCCCATTTCGGCACATGCTCCAGAGCCGGTAGGCGCCAGTCGCTAGCACGACTCACCGGTTCATACCTCTGCCATGGGACATTTCTGCCACTCGCCTAACCATAAACACATTCCAGCAAGTCCATGCACACCCTCAGACACAGTCCTGCCCAAAACATGCCCCACTCATCTTGGCCCCATTCCAGTACATGCTCCAGAATTTGCACGCTGCAAGTCGCACCATGCCACACCGATCCGAATCTCTGTCATGTGAATTTTCGGTCACTCATTTCATTGAAACACGTTTAGATTCGAACACTTGCACGTTCTCGCAAGCAGGCTCGTCTCAAGTGTACCCCAGCGGTTGTCGGCCACATTTCAGTACATGCTCCATCCATTTCGCTCACTTAGGAACGTTTGAGATTAGCTAGCCACCCCCCCCGTCCCTAATATTGTCATTTCTCCTACAGGTCAGTCAAGCTCAGTAGCTCCTCCCTGCACCAGGTTGGACGTCATTTCTACAGGTTAAAAAAAAAAAAAGTACATAAATATAACCCAACCCCCCCCCCCCCCCCCCCCCCCCGCAGGACACAGAAACAACCCTGATTCTCGTGTCACCCCCTATAGGTTCCGGTCGACCAACCCCGACCTAAAAGACAAGACTTCGCACCCAGGGCACAAATCACCCATACTCGTGTCTCAGGCCGGCAGCGAAGACCTCTTTGCCCCATCCCTCACCGCCTCCCGTCTCAGAGCGGCAGCTCACACTCCTTCAGGGGATGGACCATCCCCAAATTGAGGACAGAATTGAGGCGCAGGCAGGTGCCTTTCCCAGCCACAGCCAGGAAGGCAGAGCTTTTCAGGCTCCAATTCCCACCACCAGCCTCAAACAATGTCCCGCCAGCCTCACCCGGACCAAGTACCCAGCAGGCATCCTTGCAGTCCATATCCGCCGCCGTGTCTCAACTCCACACCATGATATCATCCCTGTCTACCACAGTCACAGACATGCAGACTAGAATGACACTTCTGGAGGCTCGCCTGCCCACGGCCACCCCTGCCCCGCCCACGGCTACCCCTGACCCGCCTACGGCCACCCCCGACCCGCCCACAGTCCAACTTCAGAAGCCCCCCGGCTACTCCCGCAGGCAAGTGCTCCACAGTCCTCCCAGCACACTTGGTCCCAGCCAACATTAGGAAGGACATCCTGGATGGCAAGGACATCAACCTTGCCTCCCTCCTCATCTCAGTCCACAATTTAGCAGAAAACAAGGCCTACTCCTGGGGAGACGTGTCGGTGGTCCTCAAGAAAAAAGACCCAAGGCTCAATTGCAAATTGTCTGTTCCGGAATTTGCACTGGCCTTCGGGATGCTCAGGGATGTCCTATGCTCTGCCTCCCCCAACATGAGGGAAGATTTGGACCTATATCTCCACACCTTGGTGGATCTTGGTTACAAATACAGGAGGTTTTTCGTTCTACGATTACCACCACTCCTTCTCAGCCAAAGAAGCAGCCAGGCTGTCACAATTCCAGACCACCACAGATTGGAGTCACATGGGCACCAAATTATTCTGACGTCACTTTGCCGGCCTGCACTCACCTTTATGCGCCATTTGCCAGTCCTCCACTCACACAACCACTTTTTGAGCCAACACCACAAATAGTCGCCCCTTCGAATTCCCCTCCACCTCAAGGGCAGCTCTGGGCCTACCCGCCACTCAGCAGACGACTCAGGCGGACAAGTTTGGGCGCCCAGTACAGACAGCAGGGGGAGCAGCCATCTGCAACAACTTCAATTACGGGTCCTGCAACTTTAGCCAATGTCGTCTACTCCATCTCTGTCTTATATCTCACAGAGCACACCCCAGAGCCCTATGCCAAATCAAACAGCAGAAGTCTTGACTAGGCCGAATAAACATTCCGTGGCTGGAGCTCTACCTCAGGTCCAACCCCACCCCTCTCTCACCACCTTCCTTGTCCAAGGGTTCACAGCAGGTTTTCACACAGGCCTTGTTTCCCTGCCCCACACATCTTATGAGTGTAGGAACCTACGCTCAGCCACCACAGACAAGCAGGCCATAGACCAGTTCTTGCAGACCGAGCTGGAGCGCGGCTTCATCATTGGCCCCTTCACTAAGCCCCCCTTCAACACGTGGAGAGTCAGCCCTATTGGACTTGTCAAGGGCAAGTTCTCGAATAAAGTCTGTTTGTACGTTCCTCCCCGGCAAGTATAGTCTCGCCGCAGACGCTCTGTCCCACTTTGACCATAATTCCGTTTTCCAGCAGAGACCGATCAAACCCCAGCTCCTATCCCTCCTTGGTCTCAGCTGACCCTGGACTAAGACAGCACCTACAGCAAGCGACCCAGCTGATCAACCAGTCCCTCTCTCACAACACTCTTAAAAAACATACCATGCAGCTTGGGACGCGTTTAACAAGTTTCTGGCACACCGCTCCGCGAACACGACCATAGACGTCAAGCACATACTGGCCTTCGTTTCATACGGCCATACTTGCCTGTCCTTGTCCTACAATACCATCTGTCTCTACTTGGCAGGTGTCCAGCACTTTCTGGCCTTGCAAGATCCTTCAAAACCCTTATTGTTCACATCTCACGCAGTCAGAGCCGTCCTACGCAGAGTCCAGAAACGACAACCAGTCGTCAACACCAAACGCCTACCTATAACCAGTAGTGTTGAGCAGAATACGCCATATTCGATTTCGCGATATATCACAAATATATAGCCGAATATTCGAGAAATATTCGCTAAATTCGAATATTCGTGATATTTTATCGAAATGAAATTTTTGCGAAATTTCGCTATTGCGAATGCGAAAATAATTGCGAAATTTCGACAACAGCGGAAGGAGCACTCTGATTGGCTCAGAATATTCGTGATATTGTATCGAAATTTCGCAAAATGCGAATGCGATATTGATGGCAAAGTTTCGGAAGGAGCACTCTGATTGGCTCAGAATATTCGTGATATTTTACAATACAAAATAATTGCGAAATTTCGACAAATGCGGAAGGAGCACTCTGATTGGCTCAGAATATTCGTGATATTTTACAATACAAAATAATTGCGAATATTCGGCAAATGCGGAAGGAGCACTCTGATTGGCTCAGAATATTCGTGATATTTTACAATAGAAAATAAAAAGTGTTTTGCATTGGTGGTGATTCTTTACTCTATCCATCTGTCACAGCCGTTTGTCAATCAAACACCTTGAAGATTGAACACGTTCATGCTGCATGCTTTGGACTTTTTTTCACTTCACATATCAAAGACATTTTTATGAAAGATTATTTTTCTATTATTGGGACTATATTTCTTTATATATTTGTTTCACTGTGTATTTCACAAGTTATTTGCGCTTGCTTTTTTTATAATTTGCCCACATGTCTTGTCACTAGACATATTTTTTATTCTTGTAGAGCGACTCAATTTTCTGTCTTGTATTAATTTATGTTGTATAACATTTTTGAGTTGCTGCTGTATTCTCCCCTTTTTTTAAGGTATGCGCAATTTTTTCCTTCTTACAAAAAAAAATATCAAACATACAAATATTCATAACAGAAACATACACAAAGCCCCCCCCTTTTGCATCAGAGACAATCAGAGTTCTCCTACCACAGTTATCGAAAATTCGCAATCATTTTCGCATTCGCATTAGCGAAATTTTGCATTTTAAATTTTTTTATATTCGGCAACATAAAAGGATCGCCTCAGCTTAGCTACTCGGCCCAGGGTCTCTAATCATACCAGCAATGCTTTTAGACGTCGATAGGATGTGATCTGTTTTAAAAATAAAATTGAAAAAATGTGAATATTCGGAATAGCGAATATTCACCACGAAATTCGAAATATATCGCGAATACTCGAATATGCCATATTCGAGCCGAATATTCGCAATACGAATATTCGTGAGCAACACTAATAACCAGTGCCATCTTTAGAGACATATCTACCATCCTCACCACATCTCCGTGTGGCCTCCTCCCTAGCTTGGTCATACAAGCGGCCATCTACCGGGCGTATAAAGGGTTCCTCTAACCGAGCGAGTTCACCTACAACAGCCTCGCCGGCCAAGTTCTGCGCAGACGGCACTTGGTTCGCCACCAAGATCGCTTCACGCTCCATCTTGCAGTGTCCAAAACCCAGCAATCAGGCCCCGGCATAGACATTGGCATATACAAAACGAATAACATCTGGTGTCCAGTAACCATATTCGACCGCCTACTGTCACACCTACCAGAACAATCAGACTCTACTCCTCTACTCCATTTTCTGATCAAACCACTGAGCACCAGCCAGTTTATCAAGCAAGTGAGGATCCTTCTACTGAATCTACACCTCAACCCCACTCAGTATACGGGTCACTCCTTTCGCATTGGAGCAGCCTCAGCCATCTCTTGACATGGGGTCCCCGACCACGTCATCAATAAGCTAGGCAGATGGAAGTCCGCCTGCTTCGCCGGTACATCCCTAAACCTCAGGCAGAAATGGCACAATATTTTGCCAAACTTGCTCAGTGAACAATCAAACTCAATAAAACCATACCCCTACCTGAATGTTTTTGCCCCCTTATTTTGGCGTACTTCAGGCCCATTGTAAGTTGTAAGTCCATGTCAGTCTATGTCGTCTATATCCGTTTCGGCCATAGGGCTTCAACTATATATAATGTTTATTTTCTTTTTTTCCACCTGAACCACTTACCTACTTTCACCCCCTTCCTGCCCTGATCATATTTTTAGCTTTCAGTGGTGTCATACTTTGACTGACAATTGCGTAGTCATAGAAACAACATTTTCATAATTTTTTGAGACAGATAGAGCTGTGTTTTTTTTTTTTTTTTTGCTAAACAAACAAAAAAATACCCAAAATTTCAAGGGGGAAAAAAAATGTTTTTCTTAGTTTTTGTCATAACATTTTGTAAATACGTAATGTTTCCCCTCCACTGATATGTTCTGATAAGGCTGCACTGATGGGCACTAATAGGCAGCACAGATGGGCACTGATAGGCAGCACTTATAAGCATCACTGAAGGTAACTGAAAATAGAATGTTTCTAAAAATGGGGTAAAATCTTGTTAGAAGGCATTGGCAAGTAGAAAGGCTGGCCGTATTTGTGGGAGGAGTCCGGGGCTTTATAGCCCGCCTCCTCCTCTTCTCCAGCGTCGGCTGGGTTTTGGTTTCCGTGACGGCGCGGCGCGTGCACGTCACTTCCGGTCGCGGACGAGTAGGTACAGGCTCCCGGTGCATCTCGGCACCTCGTGGTGGCGGTGTTCAGGTAGGGATGCACGGTCCGTAGGGGGGGATCGGAGGCACACGGCGGGTGCCACAACAGTACGGGGGGGGCGGCGCGCCCTCATTGGGCCCTCATCAGGCTTATTGCATTGGTCGGCATGGCGGCGCATGCCCAGGTTGTATGTGTGGGGGATGTGGTACCTTCTGGGCGTCATGGGTCTGGAGATGCCTGGGGGGGGGTGTGGCCAGCAGCAATGATAGGGGGTATCATGCCATGGTTGTTGGAGGACAAGTGGGGTTGAGGGGTAGCCTGCGGCCAGGGGGAGGGGGGGGGTCTGGGCTGTTATCTGTAACACCGGTCGTTCAGCTTCTGCAGGGTGAAGGTATGTATATTTTTTGTTTGGGTGCATTGCAGGTTCATTTATTTGGCTGTCATTTTATTACAGGTTGCTTCCTTCTTGTGTCATTTGGCAGGAGTCTTTGCTTTTCCCTGTCTACTTCAGGTGCGTGCAGATTCTTGCATGGTACCTGGGGAGGGGGGAGGGGGGTTACGCTTGTAATTTCTGTCATTTTATTTTCAGGTGTTGTGTCAGTACGGCTGTTGTTGCTACAAGCCTCGCATTTTCCCTGTAACGACAGGTGTGTGTGGTTTCGGACGGGTTGGCATGGGGGTTGGGCGAGCCGTGTCTCGGGGGGGGGGGGGCGTGTTTCCTGTTTCTGGGGGTTTCAAGTTCGGTTTCTCTGTCCTAATTTGTGTGACGGGTGGGCGGGATCGGTGTCATTCGGCTCTTTGTCGTAGAGCGGCAGGTGTGTTTTTTCATGTTTCTTTCACGGGTAGCGTAGGCTATGCGCAGGGTCAAGGGCTTTAGGTCTTTCGGGCCAGAATTTTATTGTACGTGTCATACAGGTTCTCGGCCGACATTCATCATACGTTGCACTTCACGTCTTACTCTCATATTTCATACCCACCACGTTCTGTGGGTATCACAGCCCTGAGTGTTTCGTTATTTAATTACCTGTCGCGACAGGTGACTCGGGCTGGTTTGTTTCATTCAGTCACGGTGGTTGTGCGTCAGGTTCATTCACGCGCTTTTGACACTTGTCTGCACCTTCAGGTTAGGTGGTGTAGGTTGGGGGGGGGGGCAGTGTAGTGTCACGTGAGGCGGCATGGCATTTTCAACATGTGTTGTTTTATTACTTGTGCAGTATGTCACATGTCTCTGAGAGTGAGGGGTCCTCTTTGATCCCGCCGTCACTCTCCAGGGGTTCGGAGCACGGCAGCATGCATCGTAGGGGCAACGTGTTTTCTGCCTCTGCCAGGAAAGCTGAACTGTTCAAGTTGCTGTTCCCTAGCCCACCACGGTCTCTCCCTGAGGATGATCTGAGTCAGGGGTCCGTGCAGAACTCTCTCACACAGATACACGCCTTGTTAAATACCTTGTCCTCATCCATATCTCAGATACAGGACAGGATGGATGCAGTGGAAGCGCATGCGGCTAGCGCTCAGGTGGCTCCGGCACCTCCAGTTCCAGGGCCTGCGCTTCCTTGCGCCCCCGTAGGTAATTCGGCCATTCCCTTACCTGTGGCAGCACCATCCCTGTTGGCGGCCTTTCCGTCTGTGTCACCGGCGCATTTCATTCCCACCAATCTTAGGAAGGACATACTGGAAGGGAAAGATGTCAACTTAGCTTCCCTCTTGATAGCATCCCAGGATGTCACGGAAAATAAATCCTATGCTTGTGGTGAGGTTTCGGTGGTCCTTAAAACCATGGACCCCAGACTGAACCGGAAGCTCAATGTGGCGGAGTTTGTGTTGGCATTTTCCGGGATATCTTATGTACGGTTAGTCCGGATAGGAGGGTGGAATTAGACTTATACATGCATAAGGTGGTGGATTTGGCTCACAAATACGGTGGTTGCAGCTTCTACGATTACCGCTGGTCGTTCTCGGCTAAAGCAGCGGCCACTTGGGCTCAGTTTCAGGCGGTCATGTGCTGGAGCAACATCGACATGGAGTTATTTTGCAGACACTTCTCTAACCAGAAGTCCCCGGTTTGCAGCACGTGCCAATCCACCGCACACAGCTCTGCGTGGTGTCCTATGGTAGAGGTCCCGGGTTCCTCAGGGGTGGGTAAATGCATGTCCGGTGTGTCCTCCTCGGCTTCATCCGGGCAGGTGGACAAGTTAGGTAGACCTGTGTATTTCCTGGGTAAGTCGCAGGTCTGCAACAATTACAACAACGCGGGGTGCAGCTACAACCAATGCAGGCTGCTCCACGCGTGTTTGAATTGTTTTAGGGTGCATCCTAAGTCTTCCTGTGGGGTCAAACCTTTTTCCTCCTCATGACTGAGCCGAGTCAATGTGGTGGCGCTAGGTGCCTATCTGGAGGGTCATCCGTCTTCCTGTATCAGGCAGTTTTTGTTGGAGGGTTTCTCCTCTGGCTTTCACACAGGTCTGTTCACCCTCCCCATGATCACTTGGGAATGCAACAACCTCTTGTCAGCAGAACTTCATGCTTCCCTAGTTGATGAATTGTTGGGGGTAGAGGTGGACAAGGGTTTTGTCATCGGGCCGTTCAGCGCTGCACCTTTTGGCATATGGAGGGTCAGCCCGATTGGGGTTGTATGTGGCAAGTTCTCTAATAAACGCTGTCTGATTTATGATTTGTCCGCGCCTCATTGTTCACACATTCCCAGTCTGAATGCGCTGATTTCTGCTGAGGAGTTTTCATTGAAATACTCGTCGGTGGACTCAGCCATTCAGCTCATCTTACAGTCGGGTAGGGGGGCTTGGTTATCCAAAGCGGATATCGCTGATGCGTTCAAATTGCTACCCATCAGGCCGGCACTCTGGCAGTGGTACGGCATCAGGTAGCGCGGCCTGTACTACTTTGCCACCAAACTGACTTTTGGGTCCCGCAGCAGTCCCTGCTTGTTTGACATTTTTGCACAGGCGCTCCATTGGATCCTGGAGCACTCCAAGGGCTGTCTCGGGCTAGTGCACTATCTGGATGATTTTTTACAGGTAGAGCACTCCGGCCGGGCGCCCAAGGATTTGCAGGGGCTCAGGCAGTTGTTTGCTGAATTGAACGTACCGTTGGCGCTTCACAAAGTGGAAGGTCCGGCTTCGGTCATCAATTTTCTGGGTATCACTTTGGATTCTGGTCGCATGGTGGCTAGCTTGCCCAAGGTGAAGCTTTAGAGAATTCGTTTGGCGGTGCATTCGTTTGCTCGCTCTCCAGTCTGCATCAGGAAGGAGTTACAGTCTCTCTTGGGCATGCTCAACCATGCTATGAGAATCATCCCGCAGGGTAGGGCGTTCGTGTCTAGGTTGTTGGCTCTGTTGCCACTGTGTCCCGATGGCGATGCCCGGGTCAGCCTGCAGGCTGATGCTCGCGCTGATCTGGTGATGTGGGACCAGTTCCTGCGGGACTGGAATGGTATTTCCTTACTCATTCTTCAGCCCACTAATTCGTCCCCCAGGGTCTTCACGGACGCAGCAGCCTCTGCAGGGTTTGTGGCTATTTGCGGGCCGGAATGGCTGGCGGGTACCTGGCCCCAGGAGGTTTTTCGTCTGCCCAAATTTGCGCAGACGTCAGCTTTATTTGAAGTTTACCCCATAGTGGCGGCAGCGGTCACTTGGGGGCCTGAGTGGGAGGGGAGGTCAGTTGTATTTTTTACGGACAATCTAGCCACCGCCTACATTGTCAACAAAGGCAGGTCCACTTCCCTGGTCATCATGGCCTTCATGCGCAGGTTAGTCTGGTTGAGCTTGCAGTACAGGTTCCACTTTCAGGGGGAATTCATCAGTGGGGTCTTCAATGGGGCTGTGGATGCTTTGTCCCGTTTAAGTTCAATCAATTTTTCTTGCAGCACCCGGAGGCGGATCGAGTAAGCCTATCCCGCGGTTTTCCCTTCTCACCATGGATTGACTGGGTTCTGGTTGCAGGCGGTCGATTTGGTTAATGCTTCTTTGGCCAGCAACACGCGTAGGGTGTACATTACAGGGTGGAGGCAATTGCACAGATTTTCCAGGCTGAATCCGTCCAGTTGCCCGTGGGACATCAAAGCCATCATGGCGTTTGCCGCTTACTGTCACAGTGTTTTTTCGCTATCCGCCAGCACCATCAAGTCTTATCTGGCCGGGGTGCAGCATTTCAGGTCCCTGCTTGAACCCTCCTGCCCGTCCATTTTTGCTGCTCACCCTATCAAGGCATTATTAAGGGGCATTACGAAGTCTCTGGGTTTGTCACATGTGTCAAGATTGCCTATTACCGGTCAGATGATCCGGGACATGTCGGTCTTGCTGTCCGCATTCCCGTTTGAGGTGGGGCTCAGTCTGGTCATCAAGGCTGCTATTCATCTAAGTTTTTTTGGTTTCCTCAGACCAGGGGAGGTTACCCGTGTCAGTGCTCTGGCCCCTTTCCTGCCCAGGAGCAGTCTCAGCCGGGGCAGTGATCACTTTGCCCTACAGCTCAACAACAATAAAACTAGACAGGTTGGTCGGGGTCATGTAGTCAAGTTTTATGTTACTTCGCAGGCTTGTTGTCCACTGGCTGTGCTAGAGGCTATGTCTGGGTTTCTGGCCACGGCGTCACCTGGTAGCCCTTTGTTACCATTCCCCTCTGCCCCGTTAACTACAAAGCAGTTCTTGGCACATGTCAGGATTCTGGTGGGGAGGTTGGGTTTCAACCCCAAGTTCTTCACCGGCCACTCATTTAGGATTGGGGCAGCGTCAGCCGCGTCTAAGCAGGGGGTACCTCCGTTCATCATCAAGCACATGGGGCGTTGGAGGTCCTCGTGTTTTAACAGATATATCCCCGAGCCGCACGCAGAGGTCGTTAGGGCATTTTCCTCTTTGCTTGATTGAGTTGTGTTTCATCTTCATCAAAACCTTCGGTTCACACCTACTCATGTGTCTTTTGCCCTCTTTTCAGGTATACCGTACAGGCAGGCCAAGGCACACCGCAGACCTTGGTGTTTTGGTAGGTAGGGTCGGGAGGACTCTGATTACAAGTAGAAAGGCTAGCCGCAAGCCAGCCTGTATTTGTGGAAGGAGTCCGGGGCTTTATAGCCCGCCTCCTCCTCTTCTCCAGCGTCGGCTGGGTTTTGGTTCCCACCCTCCCGGCCCACCTTTTTCATGATTTGCTTACATTATTTGCACACAGGGTATGCCCTCTTTTCAGGTATACCATACAGGCAGGCCAAGGCACACCGCAGGCCTTGGTGTTTTGGTAGGTAGGGTCGGGAGGACTCCGATTACAAACCAGGTTCTGGTTATGCCCCTCATCTGGCTCAGGTCAAATACTAACAGGCACAAAGTGATGCAATGATGATCATTCATATGTAGAATGGGGCAACTGTTGTTTTGTTTGGGTGCTGTATGCAGTGTGCATCCACAGCCGGGTTAGAAGATGGCAGGCTTGGTATAACGATATGTTCCTACTTCACCCAACATGGCTAAATTATTATTATACACACAATTTATATAGGGCCAACAGTTTACAATGTAGAGGGGAGACAACACAATTACAGTACAGTTTAATACAGAAGGGCCCTGCTCATAGAGCTTACATTCTAAAAGGGGGGGTGGTACAAAAGGTAATAGCTGCAGAGAATGATTTAATGATTTGATGGGAGTGGCTCAGGGACAGTTGTTAGGTGGGTGTGGGGTAGGCTTCCCTGAAAAAAATAGTTTTCAGGGGTCCCCTAAACGTGGACAGGGTATCGGACATACCCGGGCAGGGAGTTCCAGAGCATGGGAGAGGCTCTGGAGAAGTCTAAATGACACCTAAAGCACTTTAGTAAATCTGTTCATCCTGTTTACACAGATAAAATGGTTATGAGTTTCCAGATTTAGAAATAGATTATGAAATACTGTATACCTGCTGATTAGAGCTGAAGGACAATGGATACCTGCTATTTTGCTACTTGGTCAATTAATACCAAACTAAAACAAGTGTCAGTTTTAAGAGACAAAGGAAGACAAAGACAAAATTACCAGAATGCTAGTGGGAGCCTTGGAGGGGAAAACAGCTGGATGCCCTACACTGACTACACCTACAAAAGTTTCTGTGTGGTGGTGTCATTGTACCTTGTACATTATAGATGGACCCAATGTCACTGTCATGTTTGGGTCTCTACAAGCCTTGCTACACCTCTGCCTGGCACAGATCTACAACTTTTGACCCAGTAATAAAGTTTACATGCTTCTGGCTGCTTCGTCTTTAACAGGGAAATTTCCTTAACAACCTCTGTTTATGCAGATGCAAAGAGCATGGAAAAAGACTTTGATAACACCAATTTACAAGTATTTAAATAGGCTGTCATCTTCTCTGCAGCCCTGCAGAACACAGATACATGATAAAACAGTTCTGTAATTATGTAGGTTGGGCAACTGACGCTACTCCAGCTTTCATGTGCACCAAGGCCAGCAACATATTTTTTAAATATTTATGTATTCTTCCCTCAAAAAAACTCATTGTCATAAGCATAACACCCAGCAACTCAATATTCAAATGCAAAATATCTACAGCATCATTAATCTTACTGTCTTATAATTAGGAGTGCAATATCAGGTCTTAATTAGCATCAGGGTGGCAATCCATCTACAAAAATATTAATGCAATGCCATTAAATCTTCAAATCTGGAAAACTTTGGAGAGTTTGTGTTAATAATTTAAGAGAAATTCCAATAAGGCAAAGCGCTTCCATCTGGTACAAAGCTAATTTAACATCCAGGCACAAAAGTAAGCCCCATGTGTTCTAATGAACAGGGAAGTGTGTTTGACACAGAACGTTATTGAAAATGCTTACAGTCTTGTTCTCTAATTATCCTAATGCAATAGATCACCACTGGGCAATCATCCCAGCATGCGAAGATTTGTATGCATGTATTTGAGAGCTCTATGTTCCCATCTAAAGCTGGTGACAACTACACTAAAATGGATTTGAAAAGCAAATCTATGCCACCCAGTTTGGTGGTATTTGCTACAACAATACACTAGGAGCACCCATGATCATGTTATTCTTTTTCTAAGTGCTTACACTATGTGTAAACTCAACCTCAAAGTGTGAATAAGTTCCCTGTCCGTTACTAAGCTTTTGGGAAAAGCTATTTTTGGTACAAGGCTTAGTGGAAACAGTATTATTGAGACTAATATAAAAAAAAAAAAAATGCAAATTCTTAAGATGTCAGTAGAATACTCTACAGTTTTCATGTACAGTGTTAGCTGCTGACCACGCACAGATGATGATTTCCTCTTTCGTGAACCAGATACAGGACTATTCAGAAATGCAAAGGGTTCCTTGACTCCCACAAAAGAAGTGAATGATAATAGGGCGTGCACATTTATGTTGACATAATTATTTTTCTTTTTTATTATTATTATTATTATTATTATTATTATTATTATTATTATTATAGCATCTCTAGGTCTGCACCATCTGCAGAATAATAGGTGTTATACAGTGGGGGCATATTTGCAACAGCAATAGCAGTCCCCTAACTACTACCCTCTGATGCTTCTGTTGCTTACACTAGGGCCAGGTAGTGTACTTAAAGCATAGTTTAGATGTTTACGGTCACTTTTAAACCAAGGCTGTGTTTAGCCTGTCTACTGTATGGGATATGGTAAAAAAAATGTCATGAGGGACAGAGGATGGGAGGTAGGCAGGACAGGGTCAGCAGTTTGTAAGGCAGTGTACAGAGGTCAGCAGAGCAGTGTACAGGGTCAAAAGGGTGGAGGACAGGGCTTAGTAGTAAGTGACAGAAAGTTCAAAGATCAGTAGTACAGTAGATGAGGCCGAGTTCAGGGGTCAGTAGTATGTGAGGCAGAGTTTAGGGGTCAGTAATAAGTGACACACTGGAAAAAAATTGCAGTTGGATGATTAAACAGAATTCACACCTAGTTGCTGCACACATATAACAGTCCTTGTAGCAACAAAATATTACTTACTATGCCACAACTCACAGTCCCACAGATAAACTGATCACTTTTAGTGTGCAGAAAAACATGTGTAAAGGGAATGTTCACATTTTTTAAAATGAGCCTTTGTTCTGAGGTTTATGTGTGTCTATCTGGGCTTACCTTAAAGAGGAAGTAAACCCTCTCTTAAAAAAATATTATTATTATTCATTATGAATTACCTACCTGAGAACGAAGCCCCCCAGCGGTCTTTGGACACCTCCTCCGTCGCCGCCATGATATCCGGAGTGACTTTCGGGGTATCGCTACTCCGGGGCGGTGACTGGCCGATGACTGGATAATGTCAGCATGATCGCCGTTAGTAGCGGCGCGCTCAGTGCTCCTGCGCACCGTTGTCTACGGCGGATGCGCCATAGACATTGGTGTCGTCATTCTTGCAAGTATCTCCTTAATCGTGTAGGTTAAGGAGATATTTCTTGCACCTACAGGTAAGCCTTAATCTAGGCTTACCTGTAGGTCAAAGTGGTCTGTAAGGGTTTACAACCACTTTAAAGAATAACTTTAATAAAACCAGTGACTGTTGGGACAATGAATGCTATGGTCAGGACTCTGTAATATACAATACAATGGGGTTCATTTACTAAAGGCAAATCCACTTTTGCACTTCAAATGCACTGCAAGTGCACTTGGAAGTGCAGCCGCTGTAGATCTGAGGGGGACATGCAAGGGAAATAAACAGCATATTTGCTTGTACATGATTGGATGATAAAATCAGAAAAGCTTCCCCTCATGTTATATCTTCCCCTCAGATCTACAGTGACTGCACTTCCAAGTGCACTTGTAGTGCGAAGTGGAATTGCCTTTAGTAAATCAACCCCAATGTATAGAGTGCAAGGGTTATGCCCCCTACACACCATAACTTTATGTGATGAAAAAAAATGACATTTTTAAAAACGTCACTTTAAATGACCGTGTGTGGGGGAAAACGTTGTTTTATGTCTTGTAAAAAACGACAAAAAAAAATTGAAGCATGCTTCAATTTTATGTGTCGTTTTTCAAAACGTAATTTTTTACTTCACAGAAATTGACTGTGTGTAGCAAAAAACATCGTTTAAAACAACGTTTTTTCACCCACTCATGCCCAGAAGCTACTTATGAAGCAAGCTTCAATGGAAAAACGTGGTGAACGTAACCTCGCTTTGCTAGAACATTGTGAGAAAAACGATGGTGTGTAGGCAACTTCGTCTTTGAAAATTTAAGTTTCAAAAACGTCATTTTTTACTTCACAAAAAATGTCGTTTTTTTTCATCACATAAAGTGATGGTGTGTACGGGGCATTAGAAGTAACAGAGAATAATATAGTGCAGCATCAGGAGGAGCTCACCCATCCACATTAGATTCCCCCTTTACATTAAGAATCCCCATCAGAGTCCCTCCCTTACATTAGGGTCCTCAGAGCCCTACCCCCAACATCAGGGTCTCCAGAGTCATCCCCTTACATTAGGGTCCTTAGAACCAGAGCAGACAAGCAAACAAATGCACAAATGTAAAGGGTTCAATTAAAGTAAGCCTTGTAACCGGATAACAGAACATTCACTGCACAGTGTCGTGTTTACTGACCAGGCTGTCTGTGAATCTCAATCTCCAGTCTATGCTGACTGGTCTGGCAAGCAGAGATGAGCAATCACTACACATTCCGGCCCAGCCTTTTATACTGCCAAGCTGACTCTGTGTGTAGTGAATGTTCAACATACATTGGAGTTTGAGATACACATTCAGCCTGACAGTAAACAGGGATGTTTGCAGCAAAAATTTTGTTATCAGATTTACTGTAATTCACCACTTGGCTTGGCTGTGTTTTTCTGGGTCAGGGTTGACTGACTCAGGGAGGCTGGTATGACTCACAGGCATACCAGCCTTTGAGTCATACCTCTAGAAACATGCATCAGGTTCTAGAAGAATGTCAGTGGAGAGGTGGAGGAGCTGCCTGGAGTATTCTGAGGGTCATGACCAATCACCAACAGATGCCCAGGGTCAGCCCAGCTGGGGCATTGTGGAGTTTGGATGGAAAATGGAGATGAAGTGTTAGGCTGTTTGAGGCTTTTGAGAGTGTGGGGGGGGGTGGTGAACGTAGGCTTGGGCTCAGGTGCGGAAGGGATCCCTCTTCATGACACACGGAGGGATCCTGACCAGGAGGCACTGGGTGTAAGCTGTCTGGGAGGAAAGTGGAGAAGTAGCCAGGAGGGCTAGTAAAAGGGGCAGCTGCAGCCAGGCGGGCTGGCACTGCCTAAAGAGGTGGTACTGGGACCAGTAACCACATGAATAGGACAGGTAAGCACTAAAGACCTCTTTTTTTTTGCTACACTACTAAAGGGACCAGCGGTTCCTGCCTGCAAAGGGCATTCACCTGGATCTGATGGAGACTGTGTTGGAGCTATTTGCTCAGTGCTATTCCTTGCTACTTCACTTGAAGTAGTGTGATTTCAAAGTAGCAAGGTCAGCGCAATTTCAGGTGCTACTTGATAGGCATTTGTGTGGCTTCATGCACAGATGTCTATTGAAGATTCTCCCGAAATCGGCAAAAGTAGTACATGAACTACTTTTGCAAATCGGTGTGGCGCTGAAAAATTGGTGTTGCACCGATTGGAAAAGTGCCATTGCCTCCAATAGGCTGTGACTTGTCATGCCATTTGATCTCTCAAATTGCATGAAAAATCGCTCCAATGTGAACCTAGGCTAAATCTGTCTTAGTGAGCACTTCTCATTTGCCAAGATAATCCATCCACCTCACAGGTGGCATATCAAGATGCTGATTAGACAGCATGATTATTGCACAGGCGTGCCTTAGGCTGGCTACAATAAAAGGCCACTCAAAAATGTGCAGTTTTATGCATATTTATGTGTAGCACCCCCTTACTTCCAGTATGGGCGTTACACTAAAAGTTAGTTAGAATGAGAGGGTTAGTTTACTTCCATTCGCAATTTATGGAAATTTAGGCTGTTGTCATTTTGGAGTTGTCCTGTGGGTCAGACTGCGCTCCAGGGGTGCGTTACCACCCCTGGGTGACAGTTGGTGCTAGAGGGACTCTGACAGACCCACCTTCTCCTCAGCAGCCGATCAGAGGTGAAGTTCCCTCGTTGGGCATGCTGGGAGGGGGTATATCTGTGGCAACCGCCATTAGTGGTTCTGTTCTGTGCGGGGCCCAATTTCCAGTTGTGGTATCCACCTTCAGGGTATGTGCATCCATGGGCCCCGCCACCGTGGCCTGCTTGGCCGAGGTCTCGCAATGTGTGGAGCTTCACCCTAACATTGAGAGGGGCCCCAGCGATCTGCTCGGTCCAAATCTTCTGCTGAAAGGATCCTAAGCCGGGAGCTGTACGGTGGGGAATTGGCTCGGGGAGAACCTAGAGAGAGAGGTTGTCCGGGAAGCCTAGATGAACCATCGAGGATCCAGTCACCACACTGCATGACAGGTATGTTTAAGCTGTCAGTGGTGACACTATCTGAACTGACTGGGAGGATTTACTCAATCTGATCTTCATACCTCAAGTTACTAGGCCTGTGGCAGAGGCCCTGAGTCAGGCCTGTGGCAGAGGTCTGTTTCCTCCCAGTGATCTTTAAGTGGCGCTCCGGCTGCCAGGCCTGAGATAACCGCCTGTCCGGGGGCACTTTACCCACCCTGATCTGGGGTGGCGACGAACCGAATTAAGTTGCTGCCGAGAGCAGACTCGCTTTCTTTCATATCCAGGGCCTGATACTAAAGTTCTTCTCTTGCTCATCAACCTTTCTCTATTGTGTGCCATGTTGATGTTGGCCGTGTTGGGTCTTGGAATAAAGCATAGAAAAATCTATTGATGTCTGGACACTTGCTCTTTATTCTGCACTCACAAGAATCACCCCTAGACTGAGCCACAAGAAAAAAAGGTAACTTAATACGCCGATCCCAAACTGATCAGCGGCTCCTGCGGGGTAGCAATAGATATGGTTTTCGGAAGTGTATTGTAGCAAGGAAGTTAGCTTTTAAAGACTATCAATTCAGAGGTGAATAGAGAAGAAACAAAAGAGGGTGATAAACTATACTTATTGTTTTGCTGAAATCTCTGGAAAAGGTACAAAATACTGTAAACTACAAGTATGTGCAAGGAGTTAATATGATATGTAATCATAATTTAAATAATGGGGTTGTTTTACTAAACGCAAATATGCTGTGCACTACCAGTGCACTTGCGCCAGAGCTTAATAAATGAGGTGGCTGCATTTATGATAGTCAAAAGGAGACAGAGCAATGTTACATAAAAAATAAAAATAAAAAAATAAAAATTCTAAACAGTCTCACAAGCACTGAACTGGTTAAAGTGTATATCACATTTCTGTTTAGTTTTATCCTTTGATGAAGATTGAAGTCCATTGAAAAATATACTTTGAGCACCATGCAAGAAACATGATATAATAAGAAATGCTCACCACCTAGAGGATGTATAAAATTCTGTGCAATCAATTGATTAATCCAGGTACATTGGTCAGACATAACAGTCAGGTCCTTACTGCATCAGCAGTCCTTGAACACACCCCAGCTTGCTAATTGTACAATAAAAGAGCAGCAACACACGAATGGGGTCATCTCCCTGCCTGCAACACCTGCCATTATGATCCTTGTCAGCTCATGTAGCAAACCTGTCTCCTAATGCGTCCCCTTCCTCTCCTGATCTATGAACAGGATTAAGGGAACCTGATAAACATATAAGCATAGTGACACTGTACTGTACAGGATGCCAGGGATGGGTCCTGAACAAGAAATGATTTGGCTTGTGGACTTTTTAAGGGGGACATCCAGTCCTGATGGGGGCATCCAGTCCTGATAGGGGAAAAGGAATTCAGAGGATTGACAGAGATTTTGTGTGGGGAAGAGCCTCCAACTCTAACTACGAAGACTGTGGTCCAGAAAAAGGTTAACCTGCCTCCAGGAGACTGCTGAAAAGAGCAGGAACAATCAGCAGGTGTCTGTTAGGTGTGCTGAAACAGGCAGGACTCTTCACCCATCAGCTGACTTTCAATCTCCCCTCCCACCATCTGTGTGGCCATGCACTGTGTCGGGCGCCGGATCAATAGGTTTCTACCTGGTTCGTCACCCCCCTCACAGGCAGATGGCCACATCCCAACAAAAAGAAAACACTGAATCCTGGTAGAGTCATAACAGGAAACCACAAGGACACTGGCAAGGCTGGTGGAACAAACAATATAAAAGGGCAGGGAAAAGAAGTGCCAGGCAGGCATAGTGTAGCACAGTTTAATAAGGGTTACATTATAACATATAAAATGTATGCGCTCACAAGCGGGTAGGAGTAGGACGACAGATGGCAAAGAAGGAAGGCCGAGTTTGAACCTGGGACTAAAGTCTCTACCCAGAACACTATATGAGAGAGCCATGAGGAGGAAGCAGGATGAGCCTAGGAAACGGTCATGTGTTTTCAGAGGATAGTAACGCCTCCTTCATCAGCATGATGAAGGAGGCCTGACTAGCCTCCGAAAATGCGTCCTCACAACAGACGGTGGTGACAGCACTTGCCAGACACTCCAGCTGGAGAGACATACACTTTGAAAGGTACCCACATACCGGATGACTCATCCCAGCCCTAGAGGGCAGCCTGACGCAGGCACCTCTGCTGGCTGCCTTGCTCATCCTGTTCCCTCCTCATGGCTCTCTCATATATCGTTCCGGATCCTACTCCTACCCACTTGTGAGTACATACATATTATATGTCATAATTTTAACCCTTATTAAACTGTGCTACACTATGCCTGCCTGGCGCTTCTTTTCCCCGCCCTCTTATGATACAGATTATGTATCCCAATCTTACTTTTAACAGTTAGCATGCAAGCATTAATTTGTGTTAGCCAGACTTTTATATATTTATATTCTTATACTTTCAGGAATACAGACTTTTTTTAATTGATCCAATTTTAGCATTCATCTAGCTTATGTTAATGAGACTGGCACAGAGTTAGCATTGTAATATATACCAAGGGTGGTCCATAATCCAGTAGAATTGATCCAGGACATTGGGATTCTGCAATCAGCGAGGGAGCCGGCCGGGAACAACAGGATGGGTGGATACCAAGGGGAAGAGAAAGGGGGTGGGGGGAGGGGGTTTGACCGGACGGGAGCTTATGTCACTCATACTGAAATGTAACAAGGAATTACCAATATAATCATTTCAACACACATGAAGTTAAAATTTGAATTTAAAATAAAAGTAAAAGTAGAAATAAGAATGATAATAAAAATAATAAGAACGATAACAAAAAAATGCATGAAATTTAAATGAGAGGTTGAGCAAACAAAATACTAAAATATTTATATAAAAAACATTTTGAAAATGGTAGTAATTACCACATATGAAATCATAAAGAAAAAGAAATATATAGAACCCATATATGTACATTGATGTAAACATGTAAACATTATCATAGACACAAGCAACCACCCATACATACAAGTATGGCTGAAAGCACAGCAAAAATGAAAGGCGTTCATATATAGATTAAACCTGTGTCAGAACGCAGGAGTATGACATCACATTACAGTATGGACATCCAGCGCCTCGTTTAAGCCATGAGGGGAAAAATTATTGAGCTTATATATCCAGAAGGTCTCTTTCTTGCACAGCAGCCAGAATCTTTGGTTGTCTGTCAATGACCCCTTGGGTATATACTCATTTGCTGATACAGATAATCAAAAATGGCAAGGGACACTGTGTTCGTCTTCACCTTTTTTGATGAATCTGCAGTGCTCGCCCACTCTATTGCGCAAAGTCTCTATGGTACAACCTACATATAATAAATTACAGGGACACTGCAGGACATATATGACAAATTGGGTAGAGCCAGTGATAAATTGTTTGATGGAATAATTATGACCGGAACTGTTGCTGATGGTAGACTGGCCATGAAAAATAAACTAGCAAGTTAGACAGCCACATTTCCTACACTGGAACATGCCCACCCCCTGTTGTCAAAATAGCATATAACCGCCCCAAAAGATGCTGCTTGCAGGACTTTTCCAAACGTCCCGCAAGAGCACTGCCTGGGTGTAAAAGCACCCATTGTAATGAATGAAAACTGCTTCAGTGTGAAAGGGGTGCAACACATAAGTAACTGTATTTTTAATGGAAGCAATGTATGTACCTGAATTTGACTTATTCTGTACAATAGAACTCTGACTGGGAGGGAATAAGCAGCACAATCAGCCAACCAGTTGTACATGTGCTCATGTGCCAATAAGGAAAATGCTTAGAGAGCAGAGTAATGCCCTGTACACACAATCAGGTCACCAGATGAAAACGGACCGATGGATTTTTTCATCAGATATCCGATGAAGCTGACTTTCATCAGTCTTGCCTACACACCATCATTTCAAAATCCGTTTGTGTCAGAACGCGGTGATGTAAAACACTACGACGTGCTGAGAAAAATGAAGTTCAATGCTTCCGAGCATGTGTCAACTTGATTCTGAGCATGCATGGATTTTTAACCAATGGACTTGCCCACAGACGATCGTTTTTTTCCTATCGGTTTTTTAACCATCAGATAATTTTAAAACAGGTTCTAAGTTTTTTTCTTCCGAGCATGCGTCGACTTGATTCTGAGCATGCGTGGATTTTTAACCAATGGACTTGCCCACAGACGATCGTTTGTTTTTCTATTGTTTTTTTAACCATCAGATAATTTTAAAACAGGTTCTACGTTTTTTCACCGATGGAAAAAAAAACAATGGGGCCCACACACGATCAGTTCGTCCGATGAAAGTGGTCCATCGGACCGTTTTCATCAGACGAACCGATCGTGTGTATGCGGCATAACAGAGAGACAAGATCATATTTTTTCAGAAAGGACAAGACCTGTAGGACTTCTACCCTGTGGCAGAGCTGAGTAAATCTCAGAATTGAATGGACAGAAAACTAAGGGCTAGATTCAGTAAGACTTACGACGAGCGTATCAGTAGATACGCCGTCGTAAGTCCGAATCCACGCCGTCGTATCTTTAAGCGTATGCTCAAATTGAGATACTCTTAAATGTTGCTAAGATACAACCGGCGTAAGTCTCCTACACCGTCGTATCTTAGGGTGCATATTTACGCTGGCCGCTAGGTGGCGCTTCCGTTGATTTCCGTGTAGGATATGCAAATGAGCTAGATACGCCGAATCAGAAACGTACGTGCGCCCGGCGGATTTTTTTACGTCGTTTACGTAAGGCTTTTTCCGGCGTAAAGTTACCCCTGCTATATGAGGCGTAGCCAATGTTAAGTATGGACGTCGGGACAGTGTCGAATTTTCCATCGTTTACGTTGTTTGCGTAAGTCGTTCGCGAATAGGGCTTTGCGTAAGTTACGTTCACGTCGAAAGCATTGACTATTTGCGACGTGATTAGGAGCATGCGCACTGGGATATGTTCACGGACGGCGCATGCGCGGTTCGTTAGAAACGTCATTTACGTGGGGTCATGCTTTATTTAATAAAACACGCCCACCTCTTCACAATTTGAATTAGGCGCACTTACGCCGGCACATTTACGCTATGCCGCAACTTCGGGCGCAAATTCTTTCAGAATACGGGACTCGCCTCTCAAAGTTACGCCGGCGTAGCGTATATGAGATACGCTACGCCCGCCTAAAGATAGGCGATTCTTACTGAATCTAGCCCTAAATCTTTTTGTAAGTAAAAAAGCTCCCATATATGTATTTCTTTTGTGTTTTTGCTGTTTGCATGGGTATGGATTCAGTCTCATAAACGCTAAGTTAAGCTATAGTATAATGCCCAATAAACAGCTTTGAGGTGGGGTTTGCCTAAATATTTTACTTTTGTCTTTTTTTTTCTATAATGTCCACTGTATTGATCGGGTATACTTTCTCAAAAAAAATAAAAATAAATTATATATATATATATATATATATATATATATATATATACACACACACACATTTATATATATATATATATATATATATATATATATATATATATATATATATATATATATATATATATATATATATATATATATATATATATATATATATATATATATATATATATATATATATTATATTACTTTTGTCTGTTTTTCTATAATGTCCATTCTATTGATCTAATATACTTTCTATAAAAAAAAACTCCCTTTCTGACGCTTAAGGCGCAACTATAACCAATCTAATAATAATTCAATTGCATTTGTATTCCTTTTTTGTGCAGACTAAAGAAAAAGTACATCTACACTAAATTAAGCTATACAAGTCATTGTACAATGTCATAATTTGTCTCTTCTTTTGTTTGAAGGTCAAGCACTTCTTTTGGCTCGGTATCCCTCTAGGTTCCAACATTGTCTTTTTTTCTACGGAACGTTAGTTTTTGCCAGCGGGGGCCGGTAGCTGTTCATGATACAAGGCTTTAACTGCCAAACAAAAGTTACGTTTAAATTGTGTCTACACATAAAAAGTGTTTAAAAAAAGTAATAAATCAAATAGAAAAAAAAATGTAAGCCCTGTACTACCACACAAATAAATACAAACTTTGACATACACGCACAAGTAAACACCATTTAAACAACAGATACTAGGTATATTGCCTAGAGTAACACAGTGAGAGGAATAATTCTAGGTCTATTATTTATAGTTCACTGTAGAGCGATGAGCTATAAAGTGTTGCCTTTGAAAGATTTTGACTATCCTAGCTTGTTGCCATTTCATAGCCACACACAAATATTAGTCTTGACATCTTTGGTCTTTATTTATTCAACTTAGTTTCAGCTTTTATATTTTACAATAGATTAGGTGATGTTTTTGTGTTTGAGCGCACTAAATTAACTTAAGTTATTTTTTTTTTTTAAATATATATGTTCAGATATCAAAAAAATTGCAATGTCAATAAGTTTATTCTTTGGGTCGTTTGCTTTCAGAAAATATGCGTTAACTATGTTTTCATGCACACAAAACAAATTTAATTTATTTGTTCTTATGTTCTTACAAATGCAAGGGCAGTGCAATGGATTTCTTATGTTTTTCTTACTTTTTTCCCCATTTTTATACCTAGAGACACTGCTTTGTTTCTGTGATGCTGCTCTTAAAGTGATAATAAATATGCACTATTTAAATTTACATTGTCCCTTCTATTTCTGTATGTGGATGATGCCAATGTAATTATTTTAATAAAAAAAAGAAAACATCCAAGTACCATTTTCCTAAGTGATATACAGCTGCCACATGACCCAAATCTTTCTCAGCCTGTCTGCAGCGAAACATAAGCAATGCTAGTCCTTTTTCTGCCTGTTTACAATTTCAAAATGGCAAAACAGCCTTCGGGATACAGAGTAAAAATAAACAAACTGTTTTAAATTGGCATTCAAATATGTATTTGTAATCAAATCTTTATTGTTTTATGGAAAGAACATGGTGTAAGCGGATTTTTGCCAGTCACAGGTTGTGTCACGCCCCTCCAGCCTGTCACTTAGAATAACAGGGAGGAGAAGCCACCATTAATCTACATGTAATACCCTGCCTACATTGTGTTTAGCTGGTTAGTGGGCATGGAGGAGAAGAGAGTGAGTGGGCTGTCATTTACCACTGTGTATATGCTTGCATGTGTGACTCTATAGTCATATGGGCTGCTCAGATGTGATAGGGAGGAAATGCTCAGCATAGAAACTCAGAAAAAGTGAGCATGTGCAGAGCTGCCACCACAGCTGAAACATCCCTAGCTGAATTGGGGACATGAACAGAAAGGTGAAGATAGAGAGCAACAGGATCAACCAGTTTTTTTGTAGAATACAGAAAACTGATCTCATAGTGACTAAGTATGGACAGCATGCAATACAACCTTTATTGATAGTTGTTTTATGATGTGGGTTTAGTGCCACTTTAATCCACACACTGAGCGGTTTTAAGGATATCGGGAGGATAAGTTTATCTAGTAAACCAGGTGTCTATTAACTTATTAAAGTGTTACTAAGGTTCAACACTGTAGCTCTTATGTAACTATTTTTTTTTCAACTAGATACATATTCTCCTGGGTCTATTAGATCTGCTCCAAACCTAAGAAAATGCAGCTGCCTTCAACAAAGCACAATTGTTAGCTTCTTTCTAAGATTCACACCATTTTTTTTTTCTATTTTGAGGCTGGGACATGATGACCAAATCTTATTAAAGCTATCTAATCTGGATTGTAAGGCTTATAAAATGTGCCTCATGTTGTGGACTCATCTAAATGTATCTAGAAGTAGTTTTTGACATGCTGTTTTTTATTATCACATCTGGCAGCTGAACAAATCTAAAATAATATTTTATTTTTTTAATGGCACATGCATATTTAAATGTCTTCTTTGTGATAATTGCATTCCCACTATGATCCCATTTTCCTTTGAATATTCCAATACACTAGTTTCTCTACCTCACCCATGTGAATACCTAGTATAAAACTATAGGGATTGAAAATAAAGGGCCAAATTCACGTAGCGCAGCGGATCTATAGATCCGCTCGTTCTACGTGAATTAAGATCCGCTCCCGCAAGTTTAGGAGGCAAGTGGCTAATTCACAAACAACTTACCTCCAAACTTGCGACGGCGGATCCTAAATCCCCCGGCGGAATTCAAATTCTGCGGCTAGGGGAGTGTACTATTTAAATCAGGCGCGTTCCAGCGCCGATTTAAATGCGCAGGCGCCGTCCGCAAAATTTCCCAGCGTGCATTGCTCCCACTGACGTCGCTAGGACGTCAGTGGTTGCGACGCTTACGTAAACGACGTCCGTCCGTATTCGAGAACGACTTTAAAAAATTTAAATTCGACGCGGGAACGTCGGCTATACTTAACATTGGCTGCGCCTGATGAAAGCAGGGGTAAGTATACGACGGGTACGCCGCTACGGAAACGTCGTAAGAAGACTGCGTCGGGTCCGCGTACGTTCGTGAATTTGCGTATCTCGCTGATTTACATATTATTTATCGTAAATCAGCGGGAACGCCCCCAGCGCCATTTTTAAATTGAAAAAAAGATCCGACAGTGTAACACATTGTAACACTGTCGGATCTAGCCCTATCTATGCGTAACTGATTCTATGAATCAGGCGCATAGATAGGACCAGTTTACGTCAGAGATACGATGGTGTATCTGTAGATACACCGTCGTATCTCTTTGTGAATCTGGCCCAAAGAAGGTAACTAGGGTGCACTCTATTTTATTTATCAGCCATGTGCTATCAGGTCTCCCTTAATGATTAAAGCAAACATTTCATTTCATATTTTATTCTTCTTGCTTCTGTTATCTGTTGCATAGGCCTCTAGCAGACGTATTATGAAAAATGTATTTGGAAGTTATTAAAGAAATTCCAACTCTTTTAATTAAAGATTAGCAGCTAAAAGGCTGAACACAATCCTCTAAAGTTGTATGGTATATGAAGAGGCCATTTTTTGCGCAGATTTAGCACATAAGCACTGTGGATTTTAACTATATGCTTGTGTAGCGCCTGTGTACTTTCAGTCCAGGTGCTATCTTAAATTTAGAGGGGCATGAGAGAGTTAGTTTACTCTCATCCAGCTAATTTATGTAAATTAGGCCGCTACTCTAGCTGGGCTGTACTGCCAGTTCATTTTGTGTTCCAGAGATACCTTTCCATCTCTGGGCGACAGGTGGCAGCAGTGGAGCTCAGTCTGAAGTGCCTCTTGCCAGCAGCCAATCAGAGGGGTTTCTCCCTAGCGGGGCATGCTGGGGGAGGGTACTTCTAGGGCGGACACCATCTTGTAGGGAGTTCTGTTCCTGGTGCGGCACCCACCTTCAGGGTGTGCGCACATCACGGGTCCCGGTGATATGGCCTACCAGGCCGGGGCGACAGTGCTTTACGGTGTCCTTAGTTCCCGGACCACGATGGCCCGGAGCGACTGAAGCTGTGGCGGGGGCCCCAGTAATCCACTGGGTCTCCACAATTCTGAAGAAGATCCCAAGCGAGTTGTGCTGTTCGATGGGGAGTCAGTCTGAGGTGAGCCCAGAGGCAGGCGATCCAACAGGGCCTAGACAATCCATCGGGGATCGAGGTGACTGGACACTGACAGTTTGTTTGATGGCAACCTGTCAGTCGGTGACCATTTGAGAGAGTACCTGAGGGAGATTCAGGCACTAATCTACCAAGGAGGATTTACCTCACTACCTATGTTCTGGAGAAGGGACCTGTGGCAGAGGTCCCGTTCTGACTTGTCAGTTCTATTAAGTTTGTGGCAGAGACTTAATTTCTCCTCAAGTTCCGAGTGATACCTTGGCTGCCAGGTTGTTGTGAGAGGCCTGTCCAGATACACTATACCCACTCCGGCTGGAGTGGCGACGAGGGGTTAGAGTCCCATTGGAAGCAGGATTGTTTCTGTCATCCATAGGCCTGAACCTGCAAGTTCTCCTTTCACCAACCTATATCTATCTATCTCAAGTTAATTGTTTGCCGTGTTGGGCAAGAATAAAAGCACAGAAAACGACACCCTGCTGTTTGGACATTCCATCATTGCTCTCATCATCATCATCCCTAGACACATCACAGAGGTAACATAGCATGCCGACCCAATCTAACCAGCGGCTCCTGTGGGGGTGAGCGCTACACTTAATTTTATAATTATAAAACAATCAATACAACATCGCACCTTTCATTATTTTTAATTAATTTCCTTATCTCCCTGTTGTGTCTGCAGCACAGAAATTAAGAATAGGAAAACTTCTCAACAAAACCCAGACAGCAAAATATATATTAAGAGCCAGTTCACACTGGGGCGACCTGGGATCCGACTTCAAGTCGCCCCAAGTTGCCCCAAGTCATGTGGTCGAGAAAATGAATGGAAGTGAATGGGAGCCATCTTAATGTATACTACTGAAGTCGCTCCGACTTCAGAAAAGATTCCTGTACTACTTCAATCCGACTTCTAGGCGACTTGTAGGCAACTTGTACCCATTGATTTCAATGGAAGTCGCCTCAGTAGTCTGATTACTGTCTTAACTGAAGCAACAATACAGGAAGAGAACATACATTTCTCAGGCAAACCCCTCCCTCCCCCTCCCTCCCACAGAGCTTATTGTTGTTTGATTGGCCACTGGAAAGCCTCTTGTCCTGGAGGTGACTTGAAGTTGCCTTGTACTGTCCCGGAGGCAACTTGAAGTTGCCTTGTAAGTTGCCTGATTCATACTCAAGTCGTGTCCAAGTTGCCTCCCAAAGTTGTGCTAGAAGTCGTGTTGCCCCTGTGTGAATGGGCTCTAAAAAGGAATAACATATATATATATATATATATATATATATATATATATATATATATATATATATATATATATATATATATATATATAATGTATCAAAAACTAAAAAACAAGTTGGCTTTAGATATTCTTGTAAGCACAAAAAAAGTTTTCAGCAACTCAAAGGGGTAAGAGGGACCTCTGAAATGTGTGGATTATGGTCAATCAAGGCAAGAGTAAATTGGTGGCTATTGACAGTGGCGGCCACCTGCTTCCTAGCAACCAATGATGATGTGAGGGCCAGCCGCCTAAGTCTTGTCGACTGATGATGTCATTGATTGGTAGGATGCTCGCAGCAGCACAGACATTTGTTGTCATTGGATATAGTACATTATAGCAACCACTGATGCATGGCAAAAAAAAACAAAAAACATAGGGCCCCTCCAAAGTCTAAGCCAGACCTCTACAGAAGCATACAACCTCATTGGCCAGTAAAGGCAATGCACTTTGTCCCCAGGAGCCAAGGTCTTCATCCACAAATCCCTGGACCTGTGTGCGTGTGTGTTGGGGGGAGGGGGGGTCGACCGTTCCAGAATCTGGAAACCCCCTCTGGAAAAGCCTGCTCTTTTTTGTATTTTTGTGTAGGCCCTCTCTAAAATCCATACCAGACCCTCATCAAGGATAAGGTTAAATATGTTGAGGGGAACCCCAGACACTTTACTTGTTTACAAATGTAATTTAACAGTAATTAAAACAGTATTTTTTTATTTGTAAATGACAGTTTTGCTTTTGTATACAGTAATGTATAGGTGTGCCACGTCCCAGGCAGGTTGAAGGCATCACCCAAGTATGTTATTTAAAGGATTTTGTCCCCTTAAAGCTTTTTGTTTTGCATTGGTACATGTTCCCACTTGCAACGCCCAACTGTCCATGCCCTTTTTCCCCAAAAGCTTGCACATCATTCTCCAAAAAGACCAGAAAAAATACAGGATTTGGCTCCCATAGACTTCAATAGGGTTTTTTCAGGTTTGTGGATGTTTTCAATTGTTCTATCAATGTCCATTGAACTAGTTGGTCATCACTAGTAATGACCCATGACAGGCATTGCATAGAACACAAACAGAACATGCCACTTGCCACACATGTTTTGGTGATGTGGCCCGTGCAAGGGTTTAAACAATGCACAGAGCAGTTTTTATCAAGCTACAATGGAATTGCACTGGTGCGCTGGTTTCATGTTCTATGACTTTGTCACTTAAAAGTTGTAAACAGTGACATACCTGCAAAGGAAAAAAAAAACATATACTCATCTCTTCATCTCTGACACTGCTCAAAAGAAATCATTACCTGAAATCCTTCTCAAAAATGGACACTTCCACGATTGTCTATTTCCTGTTCCCCTGCAGACACCCCCTGCCGACCCATTCTTTGATTGGCCACAGCTTGAGTTTGGCAGCAGATTTCAGGCAATGATTTCAGCTGAAACCTGCTAAATGGCTTTGTCCAATTACACACAGAATTCTGTGTTTACATAAACACAAAACTCCGTGTACAGGAAACAGCAATCTGGCTGTTTCTTCTCTCTGAAAAGCAGGGAGAAAAACAGCACACATTAAACATTGTTAGTTAACCCTTTGATTGCCCCCTTCTCAGCTAGTGTCATTAGTACAGTGTCAGTGTACAGTATTATCACTGTGTTAGTGTCACTAGTGACACCAGTGTCAGTTAGTGACGCTCCCAGCCAGTGTCTGATAATGCTAGATTGCCCAATAGCCTATAGTCTCACTATTAGCAGAATACATTTCACTTTATAAAGACATTAGATTTTTTTAATTTACTGAATATGTTTTATAACAGAAAATAGAAACTAGTGTTTTTTTATTTATTTTTTATTCTGGGTCTTTTTTTGTTTATAGAGAGGGTGAATCTCCTTAACAGGGGCATAGGCAGCAATAAAACCTGACAAGCATTCAAATCCCTTTGTACTCCATCCAAAATAATAAAAACAAGTTTTGCCTTTAGTTATACTTTAAAGCAGAGTTCCACCCAAAATGTAACTTCTGCTTTAAGTACTTGTGACCCCCTGACTTGCCACATTTAGCATGTAATTTTTTTTTTTTTTGGGGGGGGGGACCTAGTTTTCACAGGTACCCATCTCCCACTTCCTCTCCTGGCTCAGCGGCGCCGAGTGGAAGTTCACCTCTCCCCCCTCCCTCCCTGCAATCTTCTGGGGCACGTCATAGGTCCCAGAAGATTGCGTGGCCATTCACAATGCGCAGCGCAACTTGCGCATGTGCAGTGCACACCTGGCTGTGAGGGCACAGCTAGGCGCCAACACTTGCAATGCTGGCACCACAGAGAGGAGGAGGAGACAAACAAGGCTTTGGGCAGCCACATCGATGGGCCATTGCACAGGTATCTGTTTATTAAAAGTTAGCAGCTACAATTGTTGTAGCTGCTGACTTTTAAATGGGTGGAACTCCGCTTTAATCAAAGCTACACAGCTTGGTTTGATCTACAGACACCCCTAATCTACAGTTTTTTGGTACAAGTGAACTATGCCTTTAAGGTCTAATCGTGACATATCTTGGTTAAATCTTCACATCTCTTGCATTTATGCATGTCATAGTTGTATTATACATCAAAGGTTTTTACAAGGCTGTCACATAATATCTCCTTGTTATATGATTACAATATCCTTAGTAACTGGAACATTGTAGCACAAAGAATCTATAATGAACACCATTTTGGCATATTATATTAAACCTATCAACTATTAAAAGTATTGTTTACATTGTGCTGCTTCCTGTGGTTAATGCGTATCTGAGCAAAATTTAACTATGATTTATAAAAACAAGTTTCTTCAAGAAGCATAACGAATTAATGAGTAATTTGCTGGATGGTGCATAGTCTTCCATTGCCAAGCGAATGTTCCTAGAGTCTTTAAACAAAGGATAGGCTTTGCTTGTTGGAAGTATTTGCTTATTGCAAATGTGTTGTCTTCTTCGAAAGCAAATAAAAACCATTAAGTTATTGAGTTAGTGACTGATTAGGACCAGCGCCAATATTTTATGCTCTAGGTCCTCCAACGGGATAGATGAAAACATTTCTTTCTTAAGCATGCTGAATGGCAGAAGTTACTCTGGCGATAAATGGTGAACAGTGGAAATGAAAATGCATTATTTTATAAGAAAATTAATTTTCTGGAATGCCAATTTTAATAGTATGGCCACAGGACACAACATTTTAATTGATAAACTCAACGACATTGTAATTTCATGTCACTAATAATGTCCTGATCTACAGTATATAGGGTATGGAAAATGTGAAACAAATGTATACTATTCCATTATTCTATTCTCAGAAAAAGGGAACATAGGATGATGCACAAGATGTGCATACATGCGAAAATACAGGATTAACCACTTTGTCTCTGGAGCATTATTTATTTGGTAAACGCCTGATCAAAATCTGTATTTTTGAGTTAAAAATGACAGTGTTAGTAAAGTGTTAACAAGAGAGAGCATGCCGCTTTAGGGCCCTTTCACACGTACGGACAGTATGTCTGTATTTCATCCATCTGTTTTTGGATGGAATACGGAAATACATGTATCCCTATGGGATAGCGGGTGTCAGCGGATGAACATCTACTGACACCCTTTGTCATAGGTCTCCGCTATGGTCCGATTCTGCAGATGGAGGAAAAACCTATTTTTCCATCCGTCTGCAGAGCAGATCAGGTGAACATGGACAGACGGTCTGTTCATCCGATCCCCCCATAGGGGAGAGCCCCATAGGGGAGAGCGGAGATCTGACAGTGTGGCCCCTGCACAGTGTGAAGAGACCGCCCTGTCATTTGCCGGCTCAGCGGGGATCAATGGAGCGATCCCCGCTGAGCAAGCGGATAAGAACGGTACATATCCTCATGGGATCTGAATGTGGGAAAGGGCCCTTAGGCAAACTACAGGTGCAAACAAGCCCCAGGTGCAGACCCCGACTCACCACTGTCCACAGCAGGTATGAAGAAGAAAACTAAACGGTCGCACACCGGGGCAAAACAAATGCTTGATAGGAAATCTTTATTGTCAGATGCCAGACAGATATACAGGAATTACAGTTGACACGTTTCACATGAGTATACTGTGCTTGTTATTAAAGTATTGCAGAAATATTATTTTTTTTGCTTAACACATAAAGTACAATTAAATAAACATTCCCTAATAATTAATTTATTTTTTACCCCAGCACTTAGGGCCAGATTCACAGAGACTTACACCGACGTATCTGTTCATACGCCGTCATAAGTCCAAATGTGTGCCGTCGTATCTATCTGCTGATTCTCTAAATCAGATACTCCTGAAATGTGGCAAGATACGACCGACGTAAGTCTCCTACGCCGTCGTATCTTGGGTGCATATTTACGCTAGCCGCAAGGGGCCACCGTTGATTTATGCGTCGAATATGTAAATGACCTAGATACGTCGATTCACGAACGTACTTGCGCCCGTCGCAGTAAGCTACGCCGTTTACGCAAGGTGTACGTCCGGCGTAAAGATAAACCACCAAATAGCTGGTCTAAGTCGTGTAGGGTATGGACGTCGGAACTGCCGTTGGATTTTACATTGTTTGCGTAAGTCGTACATGAATGGGGCTGGGCGTAGGTTACGTTCACGTCGAAAGCATTGAGCCGACGTATCTTAGGGAGTATATGCGACGTGATTCTGAGCATGCGCCGTTCGTTCGGGAAGTCATTTACATGGGGTCACAGCTAATTTTAATACAACACGCCCACTACCTTCCTAATTTGAATTAGGCGGGCTTACGCCGGCCCATTTACGCTACGCCGACGTAACTTAGGGAGCAAGTGCTTTGTGAATACTGGCCTTGCCTCTCTATTTTATGTCGGCCCCCTCAAATGTACGCCGCTCTACCTGAATCTGGCCCTTAGTTTACAACTTTCAATGTTGATTTCTGCTCGCACTGTGCCGCTACCCTGAATTTTTAGGCTTCACATGGAAGTGTTAGTTAAAGTGATATTAAAGGTATTTTTTTAATAACATGTCATACTTACCTGTAGTGGTAGTGTGTAGTGGTTTTGCACAGAGCAGCCCTAATCCTCCTCTTCTCTGGTCGGCCATGCTCCTGGCCCCTCCTCTTCTCCGAGTGCCCCCATAGCAAGTCGCTTGCTATAGGGGCACTCATGCATGCTTTCTCCCGAGCCCCACTCTGCATGTCCATAAGACACACAATACAAACAAATGGTCACTGCTTTCAACTACAACTGGCCTTTGCAGCAAGGAGCACATAAAAGGGCAAAGCATGCAAAACAAAACAAAATAAATTCCCGGCTCAACTTTCGGACCAGCCTGCTAAACAACCAAATTGACCTGTCTAACAATATGCATTAAAAATAGGGGTTTAGTTTACACACATTTGCAAATACATGCATAAGCTACAAAGCCCCGTCAAGGCACCTCAGTATCTGTATGCCTAACTTAAAATTTTGAGAACCTCCACAGATGAAGCACATGCATTATAATGGATAGGCAGAGGGCAGGTGAGCCTGGAGGGAGCCCACCCCTACTTAAAGGTACAAGGGCATACTGGACACCTTTGCTGCCATGGGACTATATGTTGGGTGTCCAGTGTGCCCCTGTGCCTTTAGGTATAAATGTGAGCTCCCTCCAGGCTCACCTACACCATTGAAAGTATTTTGTATACCTTCTTCATAAGCACAAAAAGAAAAACAAATGATCCTGCAGAAATCCAGTGAACTTGTAAGTTCCTGTGCTCCTCTCCCTCTGTTATGGAGATGATGAAAAGGGGAAGGCCCCGTACACACGATAGAATCTATCCGCAGATAAATCCCAGCAAATGGGTTTCTGCGGATAGATCCTATGGTGTGTACACGCCAGCGGATCTGTTTCCGCGGAGAAATCTCCTCTGGGATGGATTCCAGCAGATCGAATATTTGTTGTGCTGCACAACATATCCATCTGCTGGAATCCATTCCAACGGATGGATCCGCTCGTCTGTACAGACTTACCGGATCCATCCGTCCAAAGGGATTCCCCGCACGCGTCGTAATGATTTGACGCATGCGTGGAATTCCTTATATGACAGCGTCGCGCCCGTCGCCGCGTCATAATCGCGGCGACGGCGCGACACGTCATCGGCAGAGGATTTCCGCGCGGATTTCAATGGGATGGTGTGTACACTCCATCCCATCGAAATCAGCGGATTTCTTTGAGAGGATTTATCCGTGGAAACGGTCCGCTGGACCGTATCTGCGGATAAATCCTCTCGTGTGTATGGGGCCGAAGTGTTATGTGGTCCAAGTCAGGAGAGTAATCCAAGGTGACAATGCTGCTACTTCATAGTCCGGCCATACATTATACAATTTTCTGGTACAATGTTCCTTTAGATTTACCAACTCCATAAAATATGAGGTCAAACCTAAACACTTTCAATTTGAATGTAATCAGGCAGGCCCTTGCACTACATAGCTTAAGGTTAATCTAAAGGAACTTGAATAAGAACATTTAATAATGTATGGGCAGCCTTATGCTGGCCATATACTATATGAACAATTGTCTGAAATTCGGTCATTTAGACAATTTGTTCGTATTTCAGCCAGTTAAAGTACACAAAATAAAATAACCGTTGGGACGTTTTTGAGCCGAAAAAGGACAAGTTTGGAAAATTTCTTCCGAACAAATGAGAAATTGAAAGGTTAACCACTTGCCGACCGGCTCACGCCGATATATGTTGGCAAAATGGCAGGGCTGGGCAGATCATACGTTGCCTTTTAAGAGTGGCATTGTGGACATGCGTGCCTGACGTGAGCTCCGTGACTCTGACTGCGGGTCCTGCGGACTCCATGTCCGCGGGCATACCCGCGATCATTTCACAGTGGGGGGAAATGTAAACAAGCATTCCCCCAGTCTTCCTAGTGACATGACAGTGACCGCAGCTTCCTGTAATCAGAAGCGGTGATCACTGTCATGTCACACACAGCCCATCCACCCTACAGTTAGAACACATCCCTAGGCACACTTAAATTCTTCAGTGCCACCTAGTGGTTAACCCCTTCACTGCCAGTGTCATTTTCACAGTAATCAGTGCATTTTTATAGCACTGATCACTGTAAAAATGACAATGGTCCCAAAAAGGTGTCAAAAGTGTCCCATGTGTCCGCCATAATGTCGCAGTCACGAAAAAAATTGCAGCTCGCCGCCATTACTAGTAAAAAAATAATAATAATAATAAAAATGCCACAATTGTATCCCCTATTTTGTAGACGTTATAACTTTTGCGCAAACCAATCAATATACGCTTATTGCGATTTTTTTTTACCTAAAATATCTAGAAGAATACGTATAAGCTTAAATTGAGGAAATTTTATTTTTATATATATATATATTTTTTGGGTGATATTTAATATAGCAAAAAAAGAAAAAATATTGCTTTTTTTTTTAAATTGTCGCTCTATTTTTGTTTATAGCGCAAAAAATTAAAAATGCAGAGCTGATCAAATACCACCAATGAAAAGCTCTATTTGTGGGAAAAAAGGACGTACATTTTGTTTAGGAGCCACATCGCTTGACCACGCAATTGTCAGTTAAAGCGACGCAGTGCCGAATCGCAAAACATGCTCTGGTCTTTGGCCAGCAAAATAGTCTGGGGCCTAAGTGGTTAACGTGTTTCCTATCCGAACTGTCTGCACTAGGTATTTGAACAAAAACTAACAAAAAATGTATTCATTTATGTCCACTGAACAATTTATCGGTCATTACATGATGGTATTTTTTTTTTTTTAGCATGCAAATGTAATGTTTGAAAGGCTGTGAATTGTAGTCATGTGCAATAAAATATGTTCTATTACGTATTACTACAATGCACAGTAATGCAGTGCCATTTTTGGTACAAAAAAATAGGTGCTTGCCTGGGTTTAGGTACATTGCGGTGTGTTGAATCAGCTTCTATAAAGTGCGGTAAAGAAACATTTCATCACCAAATAAAAAAAACACACTTATGACAATATAGCGAATTGGCCTTTCTACCCAGTTAGTGATCTGTGACATTTACATTTTATTGGTAAATTCATTTAAAATGATTACATTCCAGATGCAATGGTTAATAATATACAAGTCCTCTTTACAGTACAGCTCCTCTCAGATTTGTCAGTAGTTTTTTTTCCCTCAGCTGGACCTTCATAGCAATTGTCATGTCACCGTGCTCATTGTCATTGTGGGCTGTGACTGCACATTTTTGCCCCTAGCACTAACTTTCTTTGTGTCCTTGACCATTTCACCGTCTGCCCTACATGAGCGTTTGCTGGCAGGAACTAAACACAGCAGAGCACATCATTTCCAACCAACTCCCACTGAACACTGCGGTGGTTTTGTCAGAGCGATGTCCACACAGTTCTGGCTGGCTCTGTGCTGAGACAAGCATCATTATACGGTCCGGTCTGCACAAGTGTTCACTCCTGCTGCCAATAAATGCAGGCCTTAACAGAAAAGATAATACATCTAAGGAAGTGGAGGCCAACCTACTACATTTTGGAGGTCTAATATGTATCCAAAATTCCTTTAAAATTGCTGTTTAATAATTGATAAAAAAACAAAGCAAAAAAAACAACAACACAATAAACATTGAAACAGTATGACAGTTTGAGAATGACAGTAAAAATGTAAAACTATTCGGAAAAAAAAAAATTTGCACACAACTTTATAGACACAACAAAGTTAAACATCTTTGTTACAAAAATATATATATTTTTTAACCGCTTTTGGACCGCCCACTGCATATATACTGCGGCAGGGCGGCCCGGCTGTGCAAAATGACGTAACTGTATGTGATTTAATGCATGCGGGGGAAGGGGGTGTCCAATCAGCGGGCCACGATGGCCGACGTGATCTGCCGATCATTCAGTGGAGAGACAGAGCAGCAGTGTGTCTATGTAAACAAGGTAAACTACTGATCTGTCAGGGAGCAAAAGAGAGATCTTGCGTTTCAGCTAAGCTGAAACACGAATCTCTCTTTTCCCCCAGTGTATCCGTCCCCACAGTTAGAAAGCACCTCCCAGGCACACAACCATTTGATTTCCCCTGATGTTAACCCCCCTTCCCTGCCAGTGTCATTTATACAGCGATCAGTGCATTTTTTTTAGCACTGATCTCTGTATTGGTGTCACTGGTCCCCAAGAAGTATCTCTTATTACTGAAATTTCCAATGGAAAAAGTCCGATGGGAGCTTTTCATCGGATATCCCGACCGTGTGTATACCCCATCTGACTTTTTCCATCGGAATTTCCGACAGACTTAGGTCCCTTTCACATTGAGGAGTTTTTCAGGCGGTACAGCGCTAAAAATAGCGCTTCTATCCCACCTGAAAAACTCCTTTACTGCAGACTCAATGTGAAAGCCCGAGGGCTTTCACACTGAGGCGATGCGCTGGCGGGAGACAAAAAAATCTCCTGTCAGCAGCATCTTTGGAGCGGTGAGAGGAGCGGCGTGTATACCGCTCCTTCCCATTGAAACAATGGGAAACCGCGGCAATACCGCTCACAATGCGCCTCTATAGAGGCGCATTGCGGGCGGTATTAACCCTTTATCGGCCGCTAGCGGGGGTTAATACCGCACCACTAACGGCGATTCCCGCGGCAATCCCGGCGGTATAGTGCCGCTATTTTTAGCGGCGTTATACCGCCACCGCGGCTCCCGCCCCAGTCTGAAAGGGGCCTTAGCTAGAGAGCAAGTTCTCTATTTTTCCATCGAAAAAAATCCCTAATGGAAAATCCGTTTGTCTGTATGGAATTCCGACACAATAAAAACCAAGCATGCTCGGAATCAAGTCAATGCATGCTCGGAAGCATTGAACTTAATTTTTCTCAGCTCATTCTTAGTGTTGTACGTCACCATGTTCTTGACGGTCAGAATTTGGTGTGACCGTGTGTATGCAAGACAGCCTGAGTGTAATTCCGTCGCAAAAACCATCCGAGTTTATTCCGACTGAAAAAACGGTCGTGTGTACAGGGCATCCGTGTCCAATTTGTCGGCCGTAATATCGCTGATCGCCGCCATTATTAGTAAAAAATATATAATAATAAAAAAATGTCATAAATCTATTTCAAAGTTTGTAGACACAATCAATGTACCCTTATTGGGATTTTTTTAAAGAAAGATATGTAGAAGAATACATTTTGGCCTAAACTGATTAAGAAGAATTTTAGATGTTTTTTAAAAAAAATTGTATTGGGAATGTTTTATAGCAGTAAAAAATATAGATTTTTTTATTCAAAATTGTCAGACTTCTTTTGTTTATAGCGCAAAAAATAAAAAACCGCAGAGGTGATCAAATACCAGCAAAAAAAAAGCTCTATTTGTGGGGGATTTTAATTGGGTACTGCATCGCACGACCATGCAATTGTCAGTTAAAGCAATAAAGTGCCGTATCACAAAAAATGGCCTGGTCAGGAAGTGGGTAAAACCCTCCGGGGGCTGAAGTAGTTAAAAACATACAAACATTATTAAAACCTTTTCTGCTATGTCAATATTTCCTAGATTTTATAGGTCACAACACCATTTACACCAACAGGATTATATGCTGTGCAGTCGTAGAAATGTCCTAGAGAAGACGGTTGCCAACGTTCTATCAGGCTTGGTGAAGATTGGTTGGAACATGCTGTGACTTGGCTCTACATGTTTCAGACGTAAGCGTTTCTTCAAGAGCCTAGGCATATATTAATATATAAATCACAAATGGATTTAGCAGGGAAACCACACAGGTGTCCAGAACACATTTAAATAGGCCATACATAGATACTTGACCCCAGCACATCAATGGTCCCAGGCTATGTGCTCCCTGAGTGTAACCCTTGCAAAAAAAAAATACATAATAAAAAATAAAACAGTTTCTTTCATCCCTGTAACTAACATCTGCAGAAGGGCTTGATGTTTTGAGAAAACAACAGACCTACTGGCTGGATCACCAGGTGAAAATAAAAGAGAAAAAGCCTAAAAAAGAAAATTAATGCAGCCATCACATTTAAGAACTGATAAGCTACAATATAATAAATGTTTGCTTTTTTTACTTTAATAATATACTGTGAGTAAAGCAGAATATATGAGACACCACACTCCTAACAGCCTGAGTATTACACCCAAAAGCAGCCTCAGCCTGGGCTCCTCCCAAGACATGCCCCCTCACTCATTTCACCCCACCCACAGAGCTTAGGCATAGTGAATGGTGTAAAACGGATCAGTGGACATGGCTTTGGAGGAGCCAATGCTGAAGCTGCTTTTGGACCTAAAGTGGTTGTAAACCCATCCATATACCCAGTGAAGTGACTGGGCTCAGGTTATACACAGATTAAACAAATATGTATACATGAGTTGCACCTGTTTATCTGTAGTCTTCTTCTCTCAACAGCCATTCAAACTGGAGATTTCTTACACCTTATCTGAGCTGCCAAAATACAAGGGGACGGAAAGCTGAAATTACACTCTGCAGAGCTCAATGAGGAGAGCTCTGAGAGCTGATTGGTAGGAAGAGACACACCCCCTCCACACAGCACACAGGAACAGAGCTGAGGCTGTCGCTCCCCTTGTCACCTTTTTTTCTATTGGTGTCAGAAAAACTTGTCAGAAGTGATGTTTATAGCGGAGGAACAAAGCAGCAGACAGAAATGATATTTTCTGCTCCAAAACATCCGTTTACTGGCAGCAGTGTACATGAGGCCTAAGAGTAAAAAATAAAAAAATGTTTATATATATATATATATATATATATATATATATATATATATATATATATATATATATATATATATATATTAGGGCTGTGGAAATTAACTATTAATTCATCGATTAATCTTTTTTGATCGATCAAAATTATTTTGATTGGTACTCACCTCTCCGCCGGCTTTCGGGCCTTTGGGGAGCTCCGTCGGAGATCCGGTGATGTCACGGACACCGGAGGGGCTTTCCGTGTCAATCTGAAGGGCTCCTTTGCTGTGCCTTCATATCTGCATGCCGGTGGGACCTTACTATCTGCCACACGCAAGGGCTGTTACACTTCCCTCTATCACTTCCCTCTATCAACCTGGGATTCTACAACCATCCACTGGGAGTTGTGATAGTTCCCTTCACGGGACATCTACATGCCGACGGACTGATGTTAACTTTTCCTCATCTGGATTCAGCAGTGGTATCATTGTACACATTTTTATACCAGTATCATACTTAGCTACATGTTTTTATGACTGCTTTTTGGTACCGTTTGGCATTACTCGCACCATTTTTACAGTTGATGTGGCTATATCGATTTTATCTCCAGTGCAATATTAATTTTGTTACCTACTTGAAGACTATAAAAGTTTTAATGCTATTCCCATCGAGCGCTGCCTTTGTGTGTATTTTGTATCCTGCTATCCATTTTTCCAGTGGTTGGTAGCTGCACTGGGAATCAGCCTGCAAGGAGATCAGCTAAAAGTAGTTGGATCTGTATGTGCGTTATAATTAATCGAAATTAGTCGATTAATCGATTAAAAAAAAATTGATTAATCGAACACAAAAATTTTGATCAGTATCAGCCCTAAAATATATATATATATATGCACGCACACACAATTTGGTGTTATAAATATAGAATAATGATCCTTTTTTTTTTTTTACCTGATACCAGGCACCCAGATGTAAACAAAGCCATGTCCTAAAACAGAAACCACTCACGCATTCAGTATTGCACGCAGTAGGTAATTACTTAATCATTTCCAGCTATGCTATCATGAGATGCGTGATGCATAATTATACACTTGTTAAAATTGTTTTATTTAATGTTGTGTTTGCCTTTTCAGCAGTAAGAGCTAAAATGGATTAAGTAACTGTCCTCACGATGCAACACATCAGCCGTTTCCCATAAAGAGTGCTGTGCTCTGTGTAATTCCATCACGCTTCATGAACTGAATAAGAAAAGCAGAGCTGAAATCCCAGCAGTATCCAACATTTTTGCAGACAAAAAACAAAATAAAAAAATAGCTTTCCTTCATTTATATAGCTTCAAATGTTTAAGAATACAATGTTCTCAGCAATAATGATAACAATTATGTTGTTTCACCAACACCCTACAGTTAGGTTATTTCCTGCTAAGGCTTCATTTCCACTGGCGTTTTTACAGCCACTTGTGTTAGCCTTTTTTACAGCTTAAAAACGCCTGTCCATGTTTAGGCTTCATTTTCACTGACGTTTTTACAGCCACTTTTCTGAGCGTTTTTTACAGCTTAAAAACGCATGTCCATATTATTCTATGGCATCATGCCCACATAGGTGTTTTTGAGCTGTAAAAAAAACGCAGGACCAGGGCGTTCTGAAGCTCCAGAGTAGAGCTGGAAAAACGCCAGACATTAAAAAATGCTCAAAAACACGCGAAAACGCTCAAAAACGCTCAAAACCGCTACGTTTTTGAGCTCCAGCTCCAAAAAATAAATAAATAAACATGGACAGGCGTTTTTAAGCTGTAAAAAAGGCTAAAGAAAGTGGCTGTAAAAAGGTCCATGGAAATGAAGCCTAATTTTGCGTTTTTTAACGTCTAGCGTTTTTACAGCTCTACTCTGGAGCTTCAGAACACCCTGGTCCTGCGTTTTTATTACAGCTCAAAAACGCCTATGCCATTTGAAGCTCAAAAACGCCTATGTGGGCATGATGCCATAGAATAACATGGACAGGCGTTTTTAAGCTGTAAAAAACGCTCAGAAAAGTGGCTGTAAAAACGTCAGTGGAAATGAAGCCTAAGAGTTAGCATAAACTAGTTTCAAGCGTGCTAACCTACCAGGCGATCGGGGATGAGGCGACACAGACCATCCCTAATCAGGGTAGAGAGACACTGGGGCTTTCACACTGAGGCGATGCGCTGGCGGAAGAGAAAAAAAATCTCCTGTCAGCAGCATCTTTGGTATGTATACCGCTCCTTCACATTTAAAACAATGGGAAACCGCGACAATGTGCCTCTGCAGAGGCGCATTGCGGGCAGTATTAAACCTTTATCGGCCGCTAGCGGGGGTTAATACCGCACCGCTAGAGGCCGATTCCCATGGCAATCCCGGCGGTATAGCGCCGCTATTTTTAGCAGCGCTATACCGCAACCGCGGCTCCCGCTCCAATGTGAAAGGGGCCTTATACAAGAGAACCTGTCTGCAGCCCATAACGTTCACACAGGACTAAATAATATACACTAATTGTTTTTTTTTTTTTACCAAAGATATATAAGCAGTATACATTTTGGTCCAAATTTATGAACAAAAATTACTTATTAGTAAGATTTTATAAAAAAAAAAAAAAAATTCTAAATCTATCGGAAAAAAAACAGTGGTGATTAAATACCACCAGAAGAAAGCTCTTTTTGTGTTAAAAAAATAAATATTATATATATATATATATATATATATATATATATATATATATATATATATATATATATATATATAATATATATAAGGTTGTTTTTTTTGGATACAGTATAGCATGACTGACCAATTGTCATTCAAAGTGTGAGAGCGCTGAAAGCTAAAAATGTGTTTGTGCGCAAGGGGGTAAAAGTGCCCAGTATTGAAGCTATTAAACCAATGTTTTGCCTTCAGTTCCAGACACATCGTTATTGGTTAGGTTGGCCAGATTGGACAAGAGTGCCAGCAGTGGAAGGGAGGGGAATTCCCTTCCGCTGCCTGTAGAAATAATTGAGTGGCTGTATAGCCACTCAAATCACTTTTACATAAAAGAACATTGTTGGCTGAAAAGTTTTTAACCAGGATGATGCCTGCATCTGAGGACTTCATACGACGTCCATCCGGGGAGAAATGCTAAAGCAGTACTAAACCCAAAAATATTATATTGCAGCTTATCAGCCTATAAAGCAGAACTAATACAATCTGTTTCCCTAATTTGTTACTTTTAAACCATACCTTGATAAATACCTGTTACAGTTAATAGTGTGCGTATGAAAGCTTTCAACTGTCAAGTCAGCAACTGTCAAATGGTCGGCGTCATAGCTTATATGTGCTGTACCATGGTAACTTTACATCAAACAGAGGCTAAGAGGCTTCCTTGGCAGAAAAGGTAGGAGGTTGAGTTAAGCTTTATATATGGTAGCTGCATTTGTTTTCTTGTTTAAAGCCTATTACACATGACCGGTTTCCCCGGCAGGAAAACTGCCAGGAGAGCAGTTGGCCGGGAATCCTGGCCGTGTGTATGCTCCCTAGCAGTTTTCCCATCAGGAAAACAGCAGATAATCCAGACGGGAAAATAGAGAACCTGCTCTCTATGTTCCCGTCGGGATTCCCAGCAGTGTGTTTCCTGCCGAGAAAACCGGTTGTCTGTATGCTTACCTGTCCCAGGTAAACCTGTGCATGCTCGATTAGAGTTTGATGCATGCGCGGTAGCATACAAGTTTAGTGTGGGGTGTAGCAAGATGGCAGCAACAGCATCGAATGTGATGAGCGCCAGCTCGTCGTAGTCAATGACATCACCACGTTCTTGGCATTCAAAAGAACAACGGTTCTTTTGAATGACCATCTGTATGCACGGCTTTGCAAGACAAGCTTGCCAGGAATCCCGTCAGGAAAACCAATGTTTTTTTCCTGCCAAAAAATAGCAATAAGTGTATATTGATTGGTTTGCACAAGCGTAATAGCATCTAAAAAAGGTATAGATTTATGGCATTGTATTTATTTATTTACTAGTAATTGTGGTGATCAGCAATTTTAGCGGGACTGCAACATTACGGCCGACAGATCAGAGACTTTTGACTCTTTTTTGGGACCAGTGACATTTATACCGTGATCAGTGCTAAAACAATGGACTAATTACTGTATAAATGACATGGGAAGCTAAGGGGTTAATACTAGTGGTGATCAAGGGGTTAAATGTGTTCTCTAGGGAGGTGTTTCTAACTGGGGGGAGTGACTGGGTGTAGCAAAAGATTGTTGTTCCTAATCCTAAGAACAGACAATCTCTCTCTATTTCCCTGTCAGAATGGGGATCTGTTTGTTTACATTGGCAGATCCCCATTCTGGCTCTCTGTGGAGCAATCGTGGGTGGCCGTGGCCAGTGGACACATGCATCAGCTCCCCCGCCGTGCATCGGGAGCTATAGCTGTAAAACAGGCCAACGTACACATACAGCGATTTGCAGGAACGACAAGGGTTGCTCTGATGTTCCTAAACAGAGCCAACCTAAGAGTGTTATTGGCCAGATCAAAAGTTAACAAAAATTTAAAAAGAAATGAAGAAATAATAATAATAGTAAACAAATTATAGCAGCCACCACATTGTAGGTAAGCTGCAATACTTGACATTTTTTGTTTTAGGCCTCATGCACAAACACCAGTGCTGCTGCCAGGAAAAAACAGCGTTAAAAACGTAATGTTAGCTATGTTATTGAATAGCACCTATACTGTAAAAATGCTTGTGACAGCGTTTTTTGTCATTTCTCATTTGTATAGCTCAACAGCCTCTGCTCCTGGACTGCCTCCAAATGCCTCTGAAAGTTTATGTGTGCATGGACACATATGCTAACACGGAGGGACGTTTAGAGGCAGTTACAAAAAAAACAAAAAAACGGCCATAAAAGCAGCTGTAGAAATGTCTTGTGTGCATGAGCCCTTAGACCCCCTTTCACACTGGGTTGGTTTTCAGATGCTTTAACGCTGGCCTCTGCTAACCGCCTGAAAACTGCCTCCCATTCATTTAAGTGTGACTTTTGACACACTGGGGAGGTGCGCTATTGGTCAGTGGGGCCAACCACTGTATTAGGGACCAATATAGAAGCTAAAAGTAGTCCTAAACCTAGTTATACCACCTTTCACTACAGGTAAGCCTATAATAAGGCTTACCTGTAGGTACCGCGAATATCTCCTAAACTTGCACTGTTTAGGAGATATTCACTGTATCCGCATGCACCAACTTTATCGGCACATGCACACTGAAGAAACGGCCCAAGCTTGGGCTGTTTCTTCGGTATCCATGACGCGACCAGCGGCTCCTGCACGCATGCGCGGGAGCAACGTCATCGCGGCTCCGGCCAATCACAGCGCCGAAGCCCGTAAACATGGAAATAACTCTGGGAGACATGTCACCGGTCACAGCGGTGTGCCGGGACTGTTGAAATAGCTTTGTTCTAAGGTAAGCATTTCATAATGGGCTAGTATGCGATGAATACTAACTCATTATGCCTTTGTCTTGCAGGTTTTTTTTTTATTTAGTTTAAAACCACTTTAAGAAGGAGAAAAGACAGAGCCAAGACAATCTTTTATAGGAAAAGCAAAGATTGTTTTTTGGAAGTTCCGCTGCTTTTAGCTACAATTTTTGACATTTGATTTTCAATGAAGACAATCTCTGCTTGTACATTTTATCACATCCTCAATTGGGATTTCTTGAATGTGTGACAGGTTTACTTTAACCATTGCATTTAAAAATCATTCCAACTTTTTTTTTTTTTATCTCCAGGGTTTCTTTGTTCGTCTGCCTCAATTGAATGTTTTGCATGTCAGTGCTATGTCTATGGCAAATATCTGGCTAATTCAGAAGAAAGTACAGATCAAGCTCAAATTATCCATACGAAAAAATATGCCAAGACATATTGAATTCCTCACTCCATTCTTAAAACAATCTGTCAATCATATCTATTAAACGAGAGCATTTACTATTTCTAACATGATGACAAATGTTCGCGGAAATGGAAAAAAGTGCTCTTTTCGAAGTCTTTTGACACACAAAAATTGCATCATTTATGCAATGTATTAGCTGTCGGCAGTGAAAATCCACCTAGGAATAAGAACGCGCTTTCACTAGCAAGAGTCATTTGTTATCTTGACAAACTCCTGCCAGAGAACTCCCTAACAATGACTACTGTATAAGCTAGGATGCCAAAGTATGACAAGTTTACGAGAAGAAAATTACTCTTTAATGAATAGGACACTTCCGCCTGTAATATAACAGCACTGAGTGGAAAATATAGCATAATGTAAGAATAGGGTATGTGTGTTCATTGTATTCTCTAACATGGGTGTCTTTGCAGTATTTTAGCTTGCTACTATACGAAATATCATCACCATGGCGACAAAAAAAAAAAAAAAAAAGCTATTAGCTATTTCTCGACTTCTGACGATTTTGGTCCAGCTGATAGAATAACACATTCATGTAAGATACCCAAGAATTTTATAGGTCAGAATGTTACCTATGACAGCCAAATATTAGCTTTTCTACATTTTACCCAGATGTATCAAAAAAGAACCCAGAAACAGGAGCCAAAAATGAAAGACAGGCTTGCTGAACTAAGAAACCTTAGAACAAAAGACAGATAATACAACAAAATATATATATGTTAGTAAATATCTTAATAAGATATGCAATAATGAAAAAAATATTAAAGCTAAACTAGGTAACTCATACACCGATCAGACCACTGACAGTTTAACCACCTGCAGAAGAGTTACACCCCTTCATGGCCATTTTTTGGCGATCCGGCACTGTGTTAATTTAACTCACAATTGCATGGCCATGCAATGTTGTACCAATATAAAGTTGACGTCCCTTTTTCCCACAAATAGAGCTTACTTTTGGTGGTATTTGATCACCTCTGCGTTTTTTGTATGCACAGCCGCATCCCTGTAGCAGTAAAACTGCTATTTGGGTAGCCAGTAAGTGGTTAAGTGAATTACATTGATTATTTCATTATTGCTCAATGGCATCTGAAAGTTGGTGGAATATATTAAACTGTAAGTAAACATGTTGTCACTGAAGTTGATAAGTTGAAAGCAGAAAAAAAGCATCACAGTTTGTTGTGTATGAAGCTCCGTAGCTGCAGACAGATTAGGGTGCCCACGCTGATCAGTGTTCAAAGCCAAATGTGTCTACAATGGGCATGTGAGCATCAGAACTGGACCAAAAAGCAATGAAAGAAGATGGCCGGGTCTGATGAATCATGTTTTCTTTTACATCATGTGGATGGATGCTGTATAAAGCAATGTTGCCCACTTATTGCAGTACCAATGGTATGGTGACCTTTACCATTTAAAGTGGTTGTATACCTTCCTAAGCTACTTTCACCTACAGGTAAGCCTATATACTTGATTCTGAGTATGCGCATTTTTTTCCCTTCGGAAAAGCATACACACGAGTGGTTTTCGCGACGAGAAAAAGACTGACAGGAAACACGACGGGAACAAATAGAGCAGCTTCAAAAAAAAATTTGCGGGCAGTTTTCTCGTCGGGAAAACTGCTATGGAGCATTCACACGACCGATTTTTCCCGACCAATCTAAAAAAATATGGCAGTTTTCTTGTCGGGAAAACCGATCGTGTGTATGAGGCATTATTAGAATGAGTAGCACTGCTGACAGGTTTGGGTGGTCACAAAAGAACCACGTGCTGACAGGTACAGCGATGCAATATTTTGCACCTTGAGGAAGAAACCACTCCACTGTGGTAGCTCTGGTGAGCTCTTTAACCTCCCTGGCGGTATGATTCTGTCTGGAATTACGTACCAAAAGCGGTACAATTATTTTGCAAGGAAATTTGGCGTTTTATACTGTAGGCCTGCAATTCTTAGGAATTAATTTAAATCTGACCAAACAAGAGTCTAGTAGGCATCCCGGATATGAATTTGTTTTAAAAACAAAATTATAAATTATAATATAATAAATAATTATAAATAATTATAACAAATAATAATATAATTATAATAAAAATTATTCAATAATGTAATCAACTCAAAATCACTGAAATTTTCTCAGTTGCAGAATTGTCGCTGTCATTACTTTTATTTTTTTATGACAAATTTCCCCACAAACCGCTATCGCACAATTCTGCAAGTGATTATAATTTATTATCGCTGTTTTCTAGCTGCTCTAAAACCATTTATGACATAAAGGGACACTTTTGGTTGCTATGGACAATCTCCAGTTTTCAGGCAGAAAGAACAGTTTTTATTATATAAAAGTACATGTAGGACACTGGGCAGACCACTAGGGACAAAGGGGGTGTGTATTTTTTACATACAGTACTGTAATCTATAAGATTACAGTATACTGTATGTAATGTGTTTGTTTACTTTTTTGAATTTGGCGCCGTTCTCCGCCCCTGTGCGTCGTAACGTCGCAGGGAACAGAGATCGACGGCACACGGGGACACTGTGAATCGAGCGAGGACCCGCTCGCTCACACAACGGGGATGCATCGCAGGATCCAGGGACAAGGTAAGTAACTTTGTCTGTGGATGCTGCGAAAGGAAAGCCACGCCGCTGCACGCTCTGCACATCTACCCCGAGCGTGACTCGGGGCTAACGATCCTAGCATGGAAAAACAACCCCGAGTCACGCTTGGGGATACCGCTAAGGGGGTTAAAGAAACCAATCAGCTTCTTGCAAAAACTTAAATGAACAAGCTGAACTTAGAAGCTGATTGGCTACCATTGCAGAGCAGCAACAGATTTTGCACACTCTAGTTTTAGTAAATTAACCCCAGTATATTAAAAAAAAAAAACCTCAGTATATTCCAGTTAAAGATTTTTATGGTACAAGACAGACGACAACGGATTTTCTTTAGACGTATAATCACCCCTTGTTAAACATGATAAAACCAATTAAACTGTTGCTTGTGTCCTTTATATGCCTCTGTTTTGTGACACAAAAGGAATGCTCTCCTAAAGCTGCCAAATTACAAACAAAAAAAGGTTGCTTTAGCCAGATGGAAGAAAAAAAACAAAATCAGTCTAGTGCCAGGCAGTCATTATCTTCATCTATGCTTAGCAAGTGTGACCATACATAAAATCAGAGGCACAATAGCCACTTATAATACATTCAAAAACCATCACAAAGCTAAGCAAAGCAAGCTTAGGTATTACAGGAAAAGTAGAGGTATGCATATTTCATGCAAAAACAGACCCAGTAGTAAGAGGATACAGTACAGTAAAACTTTGGTTTGCGAGCATAATTTGTTCCAGAAACATGCTTGTAATTCAAAGCACTTGTATATCAAAGCATTTTTTTTACAGGGTATAAAAGAGAAGAGAGGAACCTCTAATGCCCTGTACAAACGATCAGATTTTCCGATGGACTCGTTTCATCGGAAATTCCGATCGTATGTGGGCCCCATCTGACCTTTTTCCAATCGGAGTAAAAAAATAAAATATGTTTCAAATTCTTCCAATGGAAAAAAATACGATGGAAAATTCAGATCGTCTGTGTGGAATTCCAGAGAAAAATCCACGCATGCTCAGAATCAAGTCGACTTCATTTTTCTCGGCTCGTTATAGTGTTTTACGTCACCACGTTTTGGACGGTCAGGATTTAGTCTGACAGTGTGTATGCAAGACAGCTTGAACAGAATTCCGATGAAAAAATCCATCGGATTTTAGACCATCGGATACTCCGATCATGTTTACGCGACATAAGTGTAGTAATAAGTTGCTAAATGTTGTACCTACATCAAATGTAACAATATTGCTACACGTAGGCCGCGTACACATGGTCATTCCAAACCGATGAGAATGGCCATCCGACGGGCCATTTCCATCGGTTCACTGCTGAAGTGGCCTTTTTTTTTTTTTATACTCAGTTGTGACATGGCACTACTCTTATATCAAGACATTGCTGTATATCAAGACAAAATGTATTAAAACATTTTGCTTGTCTTGCAAAACGTTCTCAAACCAAGTTACTCTCAAACCAAGGTTTTACTGTATTAAGAACTGCCTAAAATAAGACAAATGCAAATTGTAGAGTTTTGGAATTACTTATCTGCTGCTCTTCCATTTCATGCTAAATAGGTAAAGTGTTGGGTTACTAGAATCTCAACTTAAACAATAACCTGATACTTAATGCCGCGTACACACGATCAGTCCATCCGATGAGAACGAACCAATGGACCGCTTTCATCGGTTAACCAATGAAGCTGACTGATGGTCCGTCGTGCCTACACACCATCAGTTAAAAAACCGATCATGTCAGAATGCGGTGACGTAAAACACAACGACATGCTGAAAAAAAAAACGAAGTTCAATGCTTCCAAGCATGCGTCGACTTGATTCTGAGCATGCGTAGATGTTTAACAAATGATTGTGCCTACTAACGATCGTTTTCCCATCGGTTAGGAATCCATCGGTTAAATTTAAAATAAGTTGGCTTTTTTTAACCAATGGTTAAATAACCGATGGCGCCCACAAACGATCGGTTTGGACCGATGAAAACGGTCCATCAGACCATTCTCATTGGTTTAACCGATTGTGTGTACGCGGCATTAGGGTTGCTTTACTAAAAGCAAATAGGCTATTCAGTTTGCATAAAAATGTATACAGGCGGTCCCCTAGTTACAAATATTTTTGCTTGCTCGTGATTTGATGATGGAAGCTAGCAGAGCTAAAACTAAGGGAAAAAATCCCTTGTAATGTGAACAGTGAATCAACCTTTAAAAAACCAACCCAAATATACTTAAGTTCTATAGTATATGTGTCTCATGAATATATTTTGTATACTTGTCTTCCCTGCCAACTTAGTAGTAATAGACATAAGAGTGCTTAGTGAAGAAGCACACATCAAGGAGGAAAAAGGTCATATTGGGTGAGAACATAATCCTGTACCTGCAAATTGTGATTCTCTAGTGTATGTACATGGTGATAACGCTGGTCTGTAGAAAATTGAGCTATTGGGAATTCACAAATTGCATAATTCCTAAAAGGAAAGGACGAATCAGCATGCACAGACATATTCAGAGATTCAAAGTCTTAATCAGTGCATCTGTACAGATCATTGTGTTCATCTTTAGTGTTATGCTTTAAATGTTTGTCTTACTAAGCTGTAGAAATGGTGTAACTCCTGTATAAATATAACAGACTCATGCTCACTTTGAAAAGTGAATTTTCACTTAGCTTAGCAAATGATTTGAAGCAAAGTGAAAATTAACTTTGCAAAGAATATTGAAAAATAAACAGCATTTTTGCTAGCATATGATACAGTGATTGAAGTCAGCATATCTTCATATTCATTATATACAGTAAGTGAAAATTCACTTTGCAAATTCAACATGTGCTACTGTTTCAGGAAATCAACACCAATACATATTTATGTCAGCCTATACAAATCTAGCTAATTTATGAAGTGTACTTATGCCATAGTACTGATGTCACATTAGTGGTGTCACCAGTAACATAACAAATGTGAAACTGGCAACAATAACATACTCAGGATGAGCTCTCACCTATAGTGGAGGAACGGCACTGATATCTGTCTCGTAGAGCTGGAGCTGAGAAAAAAATGATATAACGCAATCAGCTTTCTTTGTTCCAAATAAAATCATTTGTGTTAGGAATAAAAATGTATCAGATTACCGAAATATAACAATGTATGAGGTCAGTTCAGACTTCCTTTACATGCAATTAGACCAACATCTTAATATGTGCATCAAATACCTCTTTGAGGTATGTTAAAGGGCAGGTGTACTTGTATAGAAAATCCCAGCAGCCACCCCCTTGGCCTCAGTGAATATTCTAAGGAACAGGTGTACTTTCATATTTAATCCCAGCAACCACACCTTTGGCCTCAGTGAATATTCTAAGAAACAGGTGTACTTTCATATTTAATCCCAGCAACCACACCATTTTTTTTTAGTCAGATATGTTAAAACAATTTCACAGCAGAGAAATGGAAATGCCAAAGCCACATATGAAAATGGATCATTCAAGGATGGAATTGAACGACCTGTTCAAAAGTTGTGAGGTCAACCTTTTGAAAAATGTACAGTTTGCAAGGACATCCTCATCAACACCCTGGGGAAAAAACATCAACACCCTATGCAGAAATTATGAAAAGAAGAATAAAACACAAGATGCCAACTTACATATTCTCATTTATCAAGTCTTCATTTACCACTCCTATCATCACCACTCAAGTTAGGCACCAACATGGGGAATGGGGAATCATGACAGATGAGAGGTTTGAACCACTATGAAGGAAGAACCAGGTCTTGATACGCTATAAATCTTTAATTTTCAGGAATTCTAATGAGCAGCCGCTACCAGTATACTGTAGGTCACTTTTTCAAATGAGAGTACATTGTGCATCTCTCCAAGACACTTCTCAGCAATGGGGAGAGCTAAGTAAGCCTGCCTCCTGACAATCAATTTATGTAAAATAATAAGAGCTTTGCAAACAGCATCTTAATTGTACTGATCCAGGGTGGACATGTCAGTGTAGTTGAGTATACTTTTAAGAAGGCTGTACCTTAAGCCTCGTACACACGATTGGACTTCCAGCTGACATTTCCGTGGATTTTGGTCCGAAGGGCGTTGACTGCGAACTTGTTCTGCATACACGGCCCAACATGTTCAGCCAACATTCACCAAATCACATGGTTTTACAGCTTTTCACCATTTGGGCAACTTCTGCTATTGTTGTCTGATATTTAGCATTGGTTCTGAGCATGCATGTTTGTACTTTGGATTTTAGTTGGACAGACTTCTGTACACACGATCGGATAAACCGACATAACAAATGTATTTAATTTTGGACATATCCATAGAGGGGGAATTAGATCTGCTGTCTCTCTCTTACACTCAGTCAATGCCATTACATATCCCAATTTTGAATATAAACTGGGTGTACAAACTGGGTGTATGTTCTATGAATGATAAACAATGTAATTAGTCTACCAGACTGGGACACTTTGGGTAACATACTAGTTACCTCTGCTCACTGATTTTAGATATGTTTCTTTTTCCAGATCTACATTCTCCTAATTTATCAACCCGGTCCACCACATGACAAAACTTGGCACCAGGGAGACAGCAAACCATTCAGTTGAGGTGATCCTGGCGACATATTATTCTATTAGTCCTTCTGATAATAGAATTCCCTAGTAACCCCAACTGTCTAGGCCTTACCGCACTAGCCTTTACCTACTAGATAGGCTGCTCTCTCGGCTGTTGGGGGTAACATCTAGGTCTGCCACCTCTGAGTTTACCACCCCCACATCTTCACCCAACTTGGCAAATTTGTTTGGGTGCTCAAACCCAGGGCTGGCCTTCCTTTTCTGTGAGCCTCTACCACTCCCTCTGAAAACAGTAAATCATATTTCTGTCTCATAATCCTGACTTACCCCTCCACCCTTCACATCAACCACATTAACTAAAAATAGAAGAATAATTAAATAGAAGACTCCTTTCAAGGCTGTCAGTTCTGCCCAGTGTTGAAATTTTATTCAAGAAGAGAAAAGAAAAGAAAAAAGGAGGGCGCCCCAACCTTGTGCATTATCCTTAAGTATGTTTTAACCACTTAACGCCCGCCGTACGACTATTTACGTCCGCAAAATGGCACGGACAGGCAGATGGGCGTATATATACGTCCTTGCCTTTCCGCGGGTCGGGGACCCCCCGCTGCGTGCGGCGGGCGGCTTACCTCGGGGAGCGATCCGGGATGACGGCGCGGCTATTCGTTTATAGCCGCTCCGTCGCGATCGCTCCCCGGAGCTGAAGAACGGGGAGAGCCGTATGTAAACACGGCTTCCCCGTGCTTCACTGTGGCGGTGCATCGATCGTGTCATCTCCTTTATAGGGGAGACACAATCGATGACATCAGCCCTACAGCCACACCCCCCTACTGTTGTAAACACACACTAGGTGAAGCCTAACACGTTCAGCGCCCCCCTGTGGTTAACTCCCAAACTGCAACTGTCATTTTCACAATAAAGAATGCAATTTAAATGCATTTTTTGCTGTGAAAATGACAATGGTCCCAAAAATGTGTCAAAATTGTCCGAAAAAAATCACTTATCGCCGCCATTAGTAGTAAAAAATAAAAATTTTATAAAAATGCAATAAAAATATCCCCTATTTTGTAAACGCTATAAATGTTGCGCAAACCAATCGATAAACGCTTATTGCGATTTTTTTTACCAAAAATAGGTAGAAGAATACGTATCGGCCTAAACTGAGGAAAAAAAATAAAATGTATATATGTTTTTGGGGCATATTTATTATAGCAAAAAGTAAAAAATATTGCATTTTTTTCAAAATTGTCGCTCTATTTTTGTTTATAGCGCAAAAAATAAAAACCGCAGAGGTGATCATATACCACCAAAAGAAAGCTCTATTTGTGGGGAAAAAAGGACGCCAATTTTGTTTGGGAGCCACGTCGCACGACCGCAAAATTGTCTGTTAAAGCGACGCAGTGCCGAATCGCAAAACCTGGCCTGGGCATTTAGCTGCCTAAAGGTCCGGGGCTTAAGTGGTTAATAAAAGTAGAGTTAAAAAACTACTCACAAACAAATGGAGAAACAACTCGCGACACAAGTGATCTCCAAATGACAGCAATTGGTCAATAGACAAACGACTCCAGATGGTACCAGAGGCCACTGCCGGCTGACATGTTTTAAAGGAATACCTTTTTCCTCAGGCTGGGCTCTGAGGAAGAAGGTATTCCTTTGAAACGCTTCAAACAGCAGTGGCCTTGGAAACCTCCTCTGTTACCATCTGGAGTCGTTTGTCTATTGACCAATTGCTGTCATTTGGAGATCACTTGTGTCGCGAGTTGTTTCTCCATTTGTTTGTGAGTAGTTTAACTCTACTTTTAATAAAACATACTTAAGGATAATGCACAAGGTTGGTGAGCCCTCTTTTTTTCTTTTCTCTTTTTGACTGCTGGGATACCCCTATCCTTGAGGGCAGCAAGGCCTGTGACACTATCCATTGCAAACTCTAGTTCACCTTGTACTCACTTGTGCGCAGGAGTGTTTTGGCTTTTATTCTCCAGATCTCTAATGTGAGATTTCAGAAGGGCATTTGTCACAGCGGTATTCAATTGGAGCTGTTGTTAATTTACTGTATACATGCTGCACACTGTGCACTGCACAAAACCTTTACCTTTGCTAGTACTCATTATCCCATTTACAATATTAATATTACTTGCAGGAAATTTCTAATGTTACTTACAGGTTTCAATCTCCTGTTTTAATCTCCTGTTTTTAACTTGCACCAGTAAGCAAAATGTAGGCAAGCTCAAGGTGAGTTGTGTTATTACTTTAGACCAACTGCAATTTAAATGTTTCTTACAATATGGCAGCCTGCATGTGTTCTAAATATTACCGGTGTATGTAATGCTCCCACAAACCATTTTTTGTGTGTCTCTGGTTTTTTTTGGTTTTTTTATCTGCACTTATATGCCATTTAAATGTCAGGCATCTATTGCAGCAGCAATTTCACTTTTGGTAATATAAGCCAGAAGACCTTCAGTCAATAATACAAAAAATCTCCTGCACTCTGGTGTTTTCGCTAAAGGGTAATGTAGTCCAATCCTAGGGCAAGGTCTAGAGTTTTTCAGCCCTCCTCAGAACCATGGGCGTTCATGTGACTTAAAAAAAGAAGAAAGAAAAAAAGGGGGGAGAGCGCACCGACCTAGTGCATTGCCTTTTAAAAGGTTTTATTGGATTCTGGAGACACGGCTAAGAGCTGGCCCTGGATCACCACAACTCTGCCACGTTGGGCATCACCTTACTGGTGATTAGGGATGCCTTTCAGCACTCCTGGGTAGCCCCGTTGCCCTCTCCTATGGTGCCGGTTCTGGGTAATCCGGACTTCGCACCAGGCATTCAGTATCCTCATTTTAAGCGCCTGCCAGCTGGCAATCAGCTTCGCTTATGTGACTTTGTGGGGCCTAACGGCCACTTGTCAGCAGAGGCTGGGGTGTTGGCTGCTGATCCTCCTTTGGACTTCTGGAGCGGCCTGCAGCTGCGTAACTTTCTGCGGGGATGTCTACAGACCCCAGGTATCTCCCGTCAACTTACCGACCTGGAACGAGTCTGTCATCAGGGGGACCCAGTGCGGCACAGTCTCTTGCTTATTTACTATATATTGATCCAACCAGCGGAATGGTTCATTCCTCCGTTCCTTTCGAGGTGGGAGGCGGATCTTGGCACCTGTTTCACTGACCCGCAGAGGGAGAAGATTCTCCATTTTGCGCAGAAGTTTTCCATGGCTACCAGAATTCAAGAGACCTGCTATAAAATCATGACTCGATGGTATAGGGTGCCCACCACCTTGCACCGTTTTTTCCCGCAGGTCTCGAGCATGTGTTGGCGCTGTGGTGCAGCAGAGAGGACGATGTTACACATTTTTTGGGCCTGTCCCAAACTTCTTCCTTTCTGGCTGCAGGTGACTCGCACGATCAAACACTTGACTGACGTCTCTTTGAAGGGCAACTCCGCAGCATGTCTGCTTCATCTTTCCGAGCGCCCTATTCAGAAATTCAAGGCCTCCCTCACCATACAGCTATTGAATGCAGCCAAGGCTTGCATCCCTCTCTGTTGGAGATCGGAGAATACACCGACAAAGTCCTTGTGGTTCTCTAAAGTGAATGAACTAAGAGACATGGAGGATCTCACGGCCACCTTGCACAACAGGAAGGAGACCTTTCAGGAGACTTGGAGACCCTGGCAGAATTTCATCTACATGGACGAATAATCTCCGTGAAGTAGCAAGGTCTGGTTGACCCTCAGGGCTTGCCTTGACTCCTGGTCGGGGGATTCTCTCCCACTCTTCTGTATCTAATTCTCTCATCCTTCTCCCCTCTTTTTGTGGCCTCTCCCCCCATTTTTTTATGGTCGGTTCCTGGCCTTTGCCCCCTTCCCCTCCCCCCTTTTCTTTTAGCTGATGTTCCTTCCCCATAGCTAGCATCCAGTCATGGACTTTCTCGCTTAGTGCCTTTTGTTCAGGCCCATCTGGTTGTTGGTTTGCTCAGCTCCCCAAACTGTTACTAAAATACAAAATATATTGTACTGTATAGCACCATATGCACTTCTAGAGGTTTTTGGTCATATAACCATCTGTTTGGTCGCCTCTATGACCCTGTATGTGACTCCGGTCTAATTGACTTGCCATTTGTGCCTTATTACCAGTATACTACTGGAGTATTTGCTATGTTTATTTGGTTTGACGACCCCTTCTTATCTTTCTGTATGACCGCTACTGAATGTTGACACTGTATGTATTTTGTGCCGGTTGATAGCCGCACTATTTTTTCAGTATGAAAATAAAGGAATTATAAAAAAAAAAAGGTTTTATTGAATAAAATAAAAGCAAAAGTCCTACTCACACCCCTTTCTTCACAGCCTAAATGGTCTGTTATGTTATCATAACAGACGGTAAAGCGCAGCGTGAAACACTCAGTGTGAAAACAGTCTTAGAAAGCATAGTACTAATGAGGCCAGATCAAGCTGTAGGTCAGATTCAGGGAGCCCAATGTGTCATAAGTAGCAATCAGCAGGGCCAGTGACATCAGTTGTAGAAAAGTAACAGGTTCTGGTTAAACCAAGATCAGACATAAATCAGTCAAACATCCTAGGTGACACAGTTAACAATATAATACCAAGGCAATGATGGGGTAACTAGGAACAGTAGGAAGAGAGCAACAAAACATAATGAAATAATATTACAAAAGCAAACCCCAACAACAACAATTGGAATGTTAAACTGGCAACTTCAGTATGGGCTCTGCTGTCCTTTTGAAGAAGCATTGGTGTGATCAGGAGGCATAAACCTAGCTACATTTATGCATGTGCACAGCTTACCTGTGCAGATAACCAGGGCACATATGCTCGTGTTGAGGGTTAGGAAAAAAAGTTATATACTGTAGGAAGGCCAAGAAAAGACAGCAGACCCCAAGAAACACAAGAGAAACATAAGCTCTGCTGAGCACCCATCTATAAAACCCACTACATGGAGGAGGCCTTCAGGTAAATTCATCATGGTTACCATAACCAGCATTTCTTTAGTGATGCGTGATTTACCCACATTTCACTCTTGCAAAAGGTAAAGGAAACAGAAAACAATATTTTAGCAAACGTGTTGGCATATTTACTTGTTAGAAAAGAGAAAAGGGGGTTCCCCCGGGTTGACTTTTAAGGCACTGATAGTATTAATTCCAAATATACGGGATATTGAGGTAAAAAAAAGTTGTATTCAGAATTATACATATTTATCAAAAAAATGAAATATTGAATTAAAATATACAGTTCCAAAGATTGTCACCATATAGGTAAATACATGCAAACCTTCTTTACACCCTGATATTTACTTGTTTTACATTGTATTCTTTTGTGTATTTAAAAAAAAATATATATATATAAAGTTTTAAAATAAACCAAAATTTTGTAGGATACATTTCCCAAGTCTACATACAATATACATAGGTCAAGTTCTTAGCCCTTACCTAATCATTGAATTCTTGCTGTGAGCACAGTTCTAGTGCTTGTGAAGTATTGTTCAAAGAAGAGAAATAAAATCACTTCCCCGGTGACTTTGCAATCTTATTTCAAGGCAAAGCAAGACAAATTGACTTGGTATGGGCAACCTGCAAATGTACTGGAACCAAGCTGTGAAAGCTTTCATTTCAACCAGAGTACTCTGATGACATTGCTTGGGCAGTTTCCAAGATTAATTGCCTAAGTTTGTTTGTGATTTTTATTTGTGGATTATTGCCTAGAAAATAAATTACTCAGCAAAGCCTCTTGTAAGAGTTGTAGAAGATTTAAGCAAACAAGTACATTAGCACAGCAAGACTTGACGCGAGTACACTTAAATCAAGTGAACTGTGAGGAAAAAAATGTTCTGCTTTAAGACTTAAAATACTTACATATAACCTGTGTGTTAGAATAGCAGGCAATAATATATCAAACATAAACACAGCACGCTTGATCTCACAGTTGCTACTTGGTAAAACACTACAAGATTTGTCACCGTTACTTGAACTTTTATGCCACTCCCTTCCTTCCCCTTTCTTTCTTACAGAATCCTATCCAATTTTCCAGTTTTGTGTTTGATAAATAACTGCTTTAGCTAGATTCACCCTCCCACCTCCTGGTTTACTGGCCTAGGCAAGATTGGTATACCTCTGAGCCACCTGCAGCCTCCTGAGATACCAGTGTCATACATCCAAGGAGGCTGCAGGGTAAAATGTAATGCCTACTATATTCTTGAACACTATAGCTTTTTTTACTGGATGCCATAGTGGCCTTATGTGACCTGATGATGTCAACCAGCAGAAAACAATTATGGCTGGCTAGATCTCCATACACATGCATACAACCAGGAGTGTATCTACCGCAAGGCAAACAAGGCATTTGCCTTGGGCACCGCCCCCAAACGGAAGGGCAGAGGTGGCTCTTCATCCACTGCCTATTCTTTTGGTGGTTGTACCGGTATGATGCCTGCAGCTGCAGGCATCACCCTGGTATAGTTTTTTTTAGAGCTCGGGGTCAGCTCCCTCTAGTGTAATTGGAGTGGCTTACTATTACAAGCACAAGGCGGAGAAGTCCCTCCCGCGCACTTCCATGGCTCTCTCGAGCTCTCCCAGCAACTAGTCTGTGCATTCGCCGACTGTCCAGACAGCCAAGCAAAACCGGGATCAGCTTTGATCGGCTGTTTGTAACAGTAAACCAGAAGCGATGACATGGCATCACTTGCAGTTTACTCAGAAACCATTGACGGCTGTTTTTAAAAATCTAAAGCATTAAAAAAATAAAAAATAAAAGATCTTGGTGTTTTGAATGCTTTTAAGTGCAGAGGAGGGATTTAGGGTCTCCATAAAGAAAACCTGTCACATGCTTATTGGTGTCACAAGGATGTTTATATTCCTTGTGACATCAAAAATAAAGTTCCCCCAAAATAAAGTGCTCCCATCCTCCCGTGCTTGTGCGCAAAGTTGAATGCATGTGTTAGTCCCACGTGCACGCAAACAGCGATCATCCCACACATGTGAGGTATCACTGCAAATGTCAGATCATGGGCAATTATTCTATATGTGTCACTTGGAAAAATCATGATTTGGGGTCTGGTGAGAAAGCCACAGCTGTTTACTGTGAATGACTGCAGCTTCCCCATCAGTCCCTGAAACAAGAATGAAATATTTCGCAGCAGGGTGTGACAAATTTAGATTGGGGGGGCACCTTATTTTAGTCTTGCCTAGACCAGCATATAGCCAAAATGCACCACTGCATACAACCCAGCAGTGTGTCATCAGGCTGCTGGCTGTGAAAATCAGCAAGTAATAGCCAGCTCCCCAGATCCTGAATCCAAGATGGCAGTGCAGAAAAAGTGATACACTGGGAAGATATTGCGAGGATGACATCATTAGATTTCATAGGCTAGTAACTAGCTGATCTATTTATTTAAAAGCAAGCTTTTATTGAATCCAGTCATGGAGATGTACAGTACATAGTTACTTCAACATTAAAAGTAACAAGCAACATTATCCCAACCCGACATAGGTTACAGAAGTAGATACAAAGATAATACGAGGATCTCGTAAAATCTTGTAATGTTTCATCAAACATAAACTAGGTGCTCTTTAATTATACACTTCAGCCCCAGACCATTTGGCTGCCAAATGACCAAGCCACTTTGTGATTCGGCACTGCGTCGCTTTAACTGACATTGTGCGGTCCTGCACCGTTGCTCCCAAACAAAAATTATGTCCTTTTTTTTACCACAAATAGAGCTTTCTTTTGGTGGTATTTGATTACCTCTGTGGTTTTTATTTTTTGGACTATAAACAAAAATAGAGCGACAATTTAAAAAAAATATATATATATTTTGTACTTTTTGCTATAATAAATATCCCCAATTTTATGTTAAAAAAAGCAATTTTTTCTAAGTTTAGGCCGATACATATTCTACATCGCAATAAGCATATATTGATTGGTTTGCGCAAATGTTATAGTGTCTACCAAATAGAGGGTAGTTTTATGTCTTTTTTTTTTTTTACTAGTTATGGCGGAAATCTGCAATTTTTATCATGACTGCGACATTATGGCGGACACATCGGACACTTTTGACGCTATTTTGGGACCATTCACATTTATACAGTGATCAGTGCTATAAAAATGCAGATTACTGTATAAATGTGACTAGCAGGGAAGGGGTTAACCAGTAGGGGGGTTAAGTGTGTCCTAGGGAGTGATTCAAACTGTGTGAGGGCATGGCTTACTGTGACATGTCACTGATCGCTGCTCGCGATGAGAGGGAGCAGACAATCAGTGTTGTGTCACTAGGCAGAACAGGGAGATGCCTTGTTTACAAAGGCATCCCCCGTTTTGTGACACGATCATGGGACACCGGCGTACATCGAGTCCGCCGGACCCGCAGGAACAGTCACGAGACCGCGGCAGGCGCTAGCGACTGCTAGGCGGCAGGTTAAAAGCAACGTATATATATATGTTGCTTTGCCTGCCCGTGCCAATCTGCCGACGTAAATGTGCGTGAGGCAGTTGGCAAGCGGTTAAAATATATACACATTTACTGTTGTAACAAAATCAAAGATTTCACAAATAGATGGAAGGTCCACTTTAAATTTAAAGTCAAAGCAAATAGTAATTTTAGGAACTCATTTAATTTACCAGTGATAGGTTAAATTGCTCCAAATTAATAGAGTATGTTTGCACTTAATTAAGATATTCTTCTCTTTAATAGCCCACTTAAACTGGCTGTTTAATTCAGCAGCAGTGTTATGTAGTGGACACCATTTTATGCTATTTATGCTAAATTTTAGTGCCTAACATTAAAATACTCAATTTTCATTTATTAGGTAATTTGTTAAGCCCATAGTCTATTACAACGGAATTAGTTTGTTTCATTAACAGTTCTAAAATGAGTAATGTTTTAAATAAATAAGTTTGTATTCACTCTCTGTTGCTTATTTCCATGCTCAGCACTTTTTTTTTTTATATTAATTAACCTATCCTTAACCTTGGGGCTTTAATTAGGTATGTAGTGAAAAGATCATAACTCTCTGGACCGAACAGAAATCGGTTTATATCAGTTTACAGTGGGCAGCCTATACACTAAAGATTCATGTACACCAGCATCAGACTGGGAAGTGAACCGGGGAAGAATTAGAGATTCTGTTGGTTTGTAATGTAATCTGTGTCATGATTGGGTAGATTTCCCCTCACTTCCAGTCAAGACAGAAAGAGTTGGGGAATCTATTTAACGGAGAGCGAAAAGGATTTACACATCTTTGCTTTCAATGCTAAGTTCACCTTCAAATAATAAATGCACATTTTTTTTTTTTACATATGAGCCTGCAAAGTATTATAACAGTGATCATGGGTGCAACATCAGGTTTCCTAACAACTACCGTCCAGCTTACTTACTGACATGACTAAGGACTAACATCAGAAACGTGTAGGCTATTTTACAGCTTTGTACATGTACTCAATAAAGAAATACTGTTTTGGATGTCATCCTGAGTGCCAACTATCCCTTTCTTTGCCCTCCAGCTTACTGCCTGTATCTTCGCACAGGCTTTTCGTTAGAAAGCTGGAGAGTGTGTGAACGGACTACGAGCACACAAATGTGCATGCTCAAAGTCAATTGAGTACTACAAGCCCTCTGCTGCAATGGTAGTCGGGACTTGTAGTTTATTCATTCACAGATCCCCATAAATGAATGATGTGACTGTATGGGTAGAGCTCTGCACAGCTGCACCAAATTTAAATGGGACAGCGGCTGCAGGGGAAAGTAACTCCCTCTATAAACAGGAAACTGGGGGGGGGGGGTCAGGGGATCTTCTGGAACATGTTACACCCTAAATATAAACATATACTTTCATTTCTGTTTTGTCCCAGTGCTCCAGTCAAGACAGAACAAGATGGGGAAATCTCTCCAAATGGTAGAACGAATAAAGCCTTGTACTTACATTCGGATTTTCCGCAGACAAAGCGTCATTTTTGTCCGAAGGGTGCTGACCATGAACTTGTCTTGCATACAAACAGCACACAATTTTCAGCCAATAAACACAAATGTAATGACATACTATATGAAATATCAGCTCTTGAGCAAGCGTACAAACGGTCAGATTTTAGGCCAACAGTCTGTCATCACATAATTCCCATCGGAAAATCCGATCATTTGTACAAGGCCTGAGGCCCCGTACACACCATAGAATCCATCCGCAGATAAATCCCAGCAAATGGGTTTCAGCGGATAGATCCTATGGTGTGTACACGCCAGCGGATCTTTTTCCGCGGATAAATCTCCCCTGGGATGGATTCCAGCAGATCGGATATTTGCTGACATGCACAACAAATCCATCTGCTGAAGTCCATCCCAACGGATGGATCCGCTCGTCTGTACAGACTCACCGGATCCATCCGTCCAAAGGGATTCCCCGCACGCGTCGTAATGATTTGACGCATGCGTGGAATTCCTTATATGACAGCGTCGCGCCCGTCGCCGCGTCATAATCGCGGCGACGACGCGACACGTCATCGCCAGAGGATTTCCGCGCGGATTTCAATGCGATGGTGAGTACACTCCATCGCATAGAAATCTGCGGAAATCTTTGAGAGGATTTATCCGTGGAAACGGTCCGCTGGACCGTATCCGCGGATAAATTCTCTCGTGTGTATGGGGCCTAAGAGTTTACACATTTTTTTTTCTGTTCATGACATCTTGTCCCATGGTCCCAACCACAACAGAAAAAAGATGGAGAATCTCCACAAGGTAGAAAGTAAGGGTTAACACATGTTTGCTTTTTCTTTCTGTCCATGCCATCCTGGCTTATTGTCCCAGTCAAAACAAAAAATGGTGGGGAATCTTTCCAAGGTAGAGTGAGTAAGAGCCCATTCACACAGGGGCAACATGACACAGGATTAGCAGTTTTTATTGCACACCTATGCTCTGAAGACACAGCCTAAATCTGTAAATGTCTAAAGTAAGTTGACTGAGGATGATTGCACTACAACTTTACTGACCCCTTGGGTAAAAGTTGTTATACTTAGTTAGAACTTACTCCAACTACACCACCTGAACCACCACGTAACACATTAAAAAATAAATCTGATAAGTTCCCCCCTCTACAAATGAATTCCAATCTAGCTGCCTTTGTGGCTCTCACTACGGCTGAGATTAAGAAATTACACAAATCCCGTAATGCTGGACGCATGACTTACCAACCTAATGAGGCACTTGATAAATTAAAAGATTGTCACCAGCTTACTATTAAGCCTTCTGACAAAGGAGGGAATATTGTGATTCAAACCAATGATCAGTACAGGAGTATGTGTCTAAAGATTCTTTCCAATAAGGATTGGTACATTCCCATCCCAAAATCTACCATCATCAGATACGAAACCGAGTTTTATGCTCTGGTGGAGCGTTCTCTCAGGGCGTAATTAATCAAGACACGTGGGAATTTATTCGTACTAAATTCCCTAAAATTCCAACATTTTATTGTTTACCCAAGGTCCATAAGGACATTGTCAACCCACCAGGGCGACCCATTGTATCTGGCAATGGCGCCCTAACTGAGAATCTCAGTATGTGGGTTGATTCCCACCTCAAACCCTTTGTACTGCACCTCCTATCTTACATTAAGGATACCATCCACCTCTTACAAAAAGTCCAGCATTTTAAAGTATCTCCAGGAGCACTACTGGTAGCGATCGATGTGGAGGCTCTTTATAGCTCAATCCCACACTCTTTGGGACTATCTGCTATAAGGAATGTTCTCCTCCCCATTTTCCGGGGAGATCGTAGGCTCGGGGAATTCCTTATCATGGCACTGGAATTTATACTTCATCATGGCGTTTTTTCTTTCGATGGCTCCCACTTCCTCCAGGTGCAGGGGGTTGCGATGGGGACTTTGTGTGCCCCATCGTATGCCAACCTGTACCTGGGGGAGTGGGAGAAGTTACTTTTGACCAGTACCCCTGTACAACCCTTCATTCATCTTGTATCTGGATGGTACCGATACATAGATGATGTTCTTATGATCTGGGAGGGTTCCATTCCAGAGCTTGAGCTGTTCATGACTATCATGAACTGCAATGACTTCAACCTCAAATTCACTATGAACTTCAGTAGCTCTCGGATTGCTTTTCTTGATGTCACCTTGCTAAAGAGCCCTGATGGGACCTTATCAACGGGGCTCTTTAGAAAACCCACAGCGGGTAACACTATATTACACGCCACCAGTGCCCACCCCTCTCCATTAATAAAATCAATACCATATAGCCAATACCTGCGCCTCAAGCGAAATTGTTCGACGCAAGAAGATTATCTTCTAGAGGCGGCAGGACTAAGAGATAGGCTACTACTTAGAGGCTATTCCAAGAAAAACTTAAAAAGATCTTTTCAACGCGCCAATGGGCACCTTCGGCCACTCCTTTTGACTCAGACAGGGAAGAAGTCCTCTGGCAACAATGAGGCTGTTAGGATAATTACAAAATACCACACCCAACATCAACTAACCAGAGACATTTTGAAACGATTTTGGCACTTGCTTTTGATCGATCCCCTATGGGACCTTTCGTACCAAAGGAACCTGCGATTACATATCGCCAAGCTCAATCACTTAGGGACCATCTTGTGACCAGTGAGTTTAAAGGTACCTTCAGATGTGACCCGTGCAAGAGGAAAGGCACCTTCACTTGTGGAGGGTGCTCTATTTGCCGTTATATTAACTCCGATCGGCAAATTGTTCTACCCAATGGCCAACTCCATAAACCCAGACACTACGCCAATTGCAAAACCTTTGGCGTAGTGTATTTGCTAACTTGCCACTGCAAGAGATTTTACGTGGGCAAGACCAAACTACCCTTCCACAAACGGGCCTCCCGTCACCTGCATGCCATGCGCACGGCCAATCCTGATTTACCCCTTGGGCGTCATATTCTGACCGAACACGATGGACACTTTCTTGGGGTCAAATTTTTGATCCTTGACAGAGTCCATCCAAACCCCAGAGGGGGGGATTGGAACAAAGTCCTGTTACAGCCCGAAACCCGTTGGATCGTGGAGCTAGAGGCCAATCACCCTCCTGGTCTCAACGAACAGATCAGCTTTAGGCCCTTTTTGGAGGGCTTTTCATCTGGGGGATGTGAGAAAGATTGATACGAGACTGTGTTATTTGGTGTTTTTGCTTCTTTGTTTGCTTTTTGCATTCCATGTTTCTTGTCAATTTGATTTCTTTGTTTTCATCGTTGTGCAAATATTGATGATTTGTGTATTCATTATTATGTCCCTGTATCCCCTGCGCATCCCCCTTTTTAGGGACCTCCCACAGGCTCAGAACTGGTGTCCGTGCGGTGTCTGTTTCGCTATACATAGCTGGGCGCACGTAAGCCGTTCCCCGTTTGAGGGACGGCTTCCCCAGACCTGGTCCCCCGGCACCTTTTAGGTGCCGTTTGACCTAGGGTCTATACCTGCGCCCATAACAGGGATTTGGAAATTGCAGGGGTTTCATTTATTTTACCCCTGGCTTTCCTTTATGTCCCTGGATCTCTTTCTGGCCCTTTGTCTATACATCTACTAACTTAATACTTTTACCTTTTGTGTGTCCTTGGCCTGTTATACATAGAAGAATGTCCCTTTCTTATCAGAATGGCTCTGTCTATGGTATCATTTTACCATTATATACTTTATGCTTGGTGCCTTTCCCAGCAGTTTTTATTTTCAACCGTTTTGTAACTAACAATTACTTCCTAGTTTAACGTTCTCTGCTGACACCTTTCCAGCAGCTCCTATCTCTGCACCACCCCTTCCTCTCACATCAGCCCATCCTATTTCCTGTCCTACCCTCACTTCCGTGTCAGGTGACTGGCTGTCACCTGACAGGTTTTCTCTGCCTTTCTCCCGACGTTACGACGTATTACACGTCGTGACTCCGCCTTTGAGGGCGGCGCTGTGGGGTCCCGACTGTGTGATCGGCGTCCTCCCGCCCCGCCCGTTCACGCCCCTTTTTCATGACGCAATCGCGTCTGTTTACTACCGCCCTTTTCAATACAACTGGCCTATTATGTCCCGCCTGGTCTCTCTGACCACGCCCGCCATACAAAGGCCCGCCTTCCCACTTCCCTATAAAAACCTCTAGCCGTCCAAACAATGTCAGACATTGCTGGACGGCAGCGGTACAAGCGGCACATCTCTTGGCCACATTGAGCGCCCGCTCTATGTAAGCAATCCTTCACTTTGGATCTTTTCATTTTTTCCATTGGTTTCTTCCTTCCCTATTTAATGCCTGCTTCTATTGCCATCCATTGTATTTACAGATTGGAGCTCTGCTAGCTCTCTACTGACCCCTCTGGCCAAATTATATATGACACACTTCTGCAAACCTCAGGTATGCAGTTATTAATTTTTTTACATATTTTTCTACAAATGGTTAGGTATTTTTATTACGTGTATATTTATCCTGTCCTTCTTTTTATGGACAGGTTTTTACATTATTATATGTTACTTTGTGACTAATGGGCCTGAGGTCTTGCTATATGCGATTCTGCACCGCCGGCTTCCTTCCTCTCAATTTCATCTTGAGGAGTTCTTCTGCATCCTGATAGTGGTGTCCTTTTTCTGGGGTGTGCAGGGCTGATTAAGCGCTGTGAGTGGTATGTGTGTTTTTATCTGCACCTTTTGATGTATTTATTGCCATTTTCTATTTGTAATATTTGCTACATATATGTTTATTTTTTTGTTTTCTAGAAAAGTGTTTCTTACACCTGTTGACTACATATACTTCCGTCCCTGATGAAGGGTAATCCGAAACGCGTAGGGCCGTGTATGTCTTCATGGACTCTGCTTTTCAATGACACCCAATTATGCATTGTTTTTAAATAATTCTGTGTGACATATGTGTATAATTTCCTCTTTTTGAACATTAAAATACCCAGTTTTGGATTACTTTGACTACTGTATATCATTGTTGCCTTTAAAGCCCCATTTAGCGGGTCTCTCCACATTTTCCTTATACTTAGTTTTGAACACCCTTTTTAAAAACAGTAGTCTTCAAACGTGAATTACCCAAGTATGTATATTGTAGTGAACTATGATTTCCTACGTTGTGCACCTGTCCATTGCACTGGTCTTCCACAATTTAGGCATGTAATCAGTTGTCTTGAAAAAACAAAACAAAAAAAACACACACAACAGGGAACATCAAAAAAAGCCTTCCCCTGTAAGGTTTCTACACCCTTTTGTAATTTGTATTGAAGCGCATATGGAAAAGGACCTTTTGTAGTCTACAGAGGGTATGCCTCAGGGCCGTCTTAATAGCATCATAGGCCTCTGGGCAAAGTAATGCACTGGGGTCCCACCAGCTTTCCCCAATTAACACATCTACTTTCAAGAAATAAAGTATACATAGTTGATAGAATTAAACATGTATTCATTAGTACTTGACAATTAGTACTCAATAAAATCGATTTTACAAAAGGAAAACATTCCATAAATCAAAAACTAGTCAACACAAAGGGCACAGTACAGGGGGGAATGCAGAAGGGCACAGTACAGGGGGGGGGTTAAGAGGGTATAATAGGTTCTGGAATGCTTCCTGGGAAACAAACCATATCGGGACAATTTAGTAAAAAGCATGACTGTCCCAGCAAATCCAGGACAGTTGGCAAGTATGATGCAATGCAAGATCATTGAGAGCCCTCCCCCCCCATGTACTGTGCAGTGCCCAGGAGTGCCTTTGCATTACGATGGTCCTGGTATGCCTTATTTATGTTTGCTTCCCATCTTGTCACACGGCTTTTTGAGCTTCTTCCTTAGGCTGGCTTAAACTAAGCTGCACTACCCTGATAAACCTCATACTGAGAGGACCCTTAAAGATGGACATGGGTTAATCAATATAAAATAATACACCATGATATAAAAGCAGCTTATTATTTGTTTGTAATTGTTGCCAAAGGTGAAGAAGAAGATAATAAGCAAATTAAAGAAACAAAAACATAATGTATGTCTATAGCCTTTAATTCTTGCCACATCATGCTAATTGATTGATTGCAAGTAAATTAATCTACTGTTCCTGTCAGAGTAACACAATACAGAACAAAGACAGGAGTTTCCGGATGACAAAGCTGGGAGCCTGGGTACTCAGATGTAGTTCAACAGTCTTAGCTGCAACAGCTGCAACATTTGAACAGAAGCCAATGCAGAAGCATTATCACCTTGTGTATATACCGGTATATAATTATTAGTTTAGATTCATTTTCTTTTCTTTTTTTCTTTTTGCAATGTATGGTTAAATCAATAATAGTTTCCGGAACCATGAATTACAGCTAAAAACTCATTAATGATGGCTATAACCAAGCTAGAAAAGCTATATTCATGTTTAACATTAACAAACATATAATGTATAATATGCAACCCCATCAACTACTCAGTTATTGTGACTGTAAAATCGCCTGCAGCTGTAAATATGCCCCAGCTTTATTGTCATAATCATTTATAAAGTATGCATTACAGATCCATAAAATTCTAGTACGTACCATGAGTCTGAATGATGCTACAAACAGAAATTAATTTGTAATTTATAAATAATTCATCATGTGTTGTTTAACATAACATCCTGTATTGTTTAACATAATTTCCAGGTCAAAGCAAAGTTGTATGCTAGCTTGACAGTGTTTATGTATTTAATAACAAGTGGTTGCTTTGAGGTATTTCAAAAATAGATTATTGCCTATCAATCAGTAAACTTTGACAGATTACTGATCTTTTAAATGGAGTAACAGTTTTTTTCTCTAACTCTACCCAGCTCCCAGTCATATACTCACCTGGGCCCATCTACCAAGGACTCTATAGCCAAATTCCTGGGTCTGCACATCTGATGTGGCCATACTGAGTAACTCCTACTCTACCCATTGCATTTTTTTAATTATTAATACCATATTATAAAGAATGCAACAGATGGGCTGGAACATGTAAAGGATAGTGAAACACACAAAATGCCTAGGCGGACAGGAACAGTGTTGGGAAATTCCTTGCCATTGCAATATCAAGGATAATATAAGAAGATGGGGATTAGCTACATTTATTGGGCACCACCTATAACCTTTTTGGAAAAGCCCTTTAAGAGTTAAAGTGGTTCTAAAGGCTGAAGGTATTTTACCTTAAAACATTCCCTGCATCAAGGTAAAATGCCTACTGAGTGCAGCTACCCTACCCCCTCCCCCTTTATACTTCCCTGCACCAGATCTAAAACCAGAAGTATGCATCTCATTGGCTCTCTCCACCTCATAGGCTCAGACAGAATAGTGGGAAACATTGGCTCCTGTTGTTGTCGATCACACCCAGTAAGGAGGGGGCAGTTACTGGGCCCAGCCGGCTATGGAAACACAGGACTGGTTTGAGCTTGACAGCAAACCCACATGAGTGCCCCCATAGCAAGAGGCTTTCTGTGGTGGGAACTTGGCAGGGGCAGGAGCCAGGAGCACCAGTGGGGGACACAAGAGGAGGAGGATTGAGGCTGTTCTTTGCAAAACCATAGCACAGAGCATATACGTTTAATATGTGTGTTATTTAAAAAATGTTTACAATCATTTGGAGTGTTAATTTGGGGGATGGATTTAGTAAGATTCTGGAGGTAAAGAGTGTTGTGCGAGGTGGTGTCTATGGTAGGATTTTTTTGGGAAACATGTTAGTCATACTTTATTGTAGGACTTCTAGCACTAAAAAAAAAATGCTAAAGCACTGGGTCTTGAGTACAGCAAACAGGAAAAGGGTTCTTCTCCTCTTTAAATAATTTGTTTTTCATATTTGTACAGTGTTAAATAGATCAAGGATAGTGTGTGTGTGTATATATATATATATATATATATATATATATATATAAAAAACTGGGTCTCACCATTTTAACAGTAGACACAGGTGTTGGCAGTTCACCTACGTAAATGCAGATGTCTATGCCATGCAGTTTCTAGGGCTAATAGGAAAAACATCAACTACTTGAGAAAAAGGACTGTGTAAGGCTTGGTTCACATATATGCAAATCAAATGCTTTTTAATTGCATTCCGATTCGCATAACGTTCATCAGACAGGCTTTCAATAAAGCCGGTTTACACATGTCTGGGGCGGCCACGGTCTGTTTCTGAAAAGGATCCTGTGCGATTTTGGGCCTGGCTTAGGTTTAAGTAAAAATGTGCACCTGAATTGTACCTGAATCAGTGAACAAAACCGCACCAGACTCTGGACTGTAAACCACAGCCGAACATGTGGGAAACTAGCCTAAGGGTCTGTTCTCCTGACCTTGTCTCTGGACTAGGACGCACTAGGAACCTATTGGATCCAGTTTGGAATTACAGTAACTACATATTTTGGGGATAATACTGATTGCACAGAACTATATACTCTCCCCGTCTGGTATGCAACCAGGACTATGTAGGGATCTCATTCCCATTAAAAAATACATATCAACTGGTCCATCTATGTTTCCTCACAGTGCGTCCTCAGAGGGGTGACATCACTATTTTAGGTATCTTTTGATAGGGAGTTTTTCTGTACCTGTGCAACCTAGGTTGCATGTGTATTGCTAAGGAAGGACGGGAAGCTTTTCACGCCCTTTGTGAAATCAGCATTGGCCAAGGTGTATAACATCTTGTTTGGGCTTGCAGTCTCCGTTGTGTGCCACTCCAAGGCAGAGAACATGGTTCCAGCTGTCTATCAAACTAGAATTTTGGTGTCTTTTTAATCAATCAGCCCACTAAACGTCTATGTATACATATGCGTGAATGATACCGCTGCCATCATAGTGCAATATCCCACCCCTGAAGAAGAGGTTCTACCAACAAAGAAAAACCTTGAAACGTTGGGTCTTCTGTCTCACCCTATAGACAGAGTTGGGTCCTGCATTGTCACTATCATTTGTCATTTATTACCTTTCATTTACGCCTATGCTTTTTCCCATCTGTGCCGTACATTCATCTGTATGTGTGGTTCCATTTTGAGATACAGCCGTATTTGTATCTATATATATATTTGTATATTTTTTCAATAAATCAAGTCTATTAGAACCTTTTGGTATCAATCACTATTTTTTATTAAGTTATTTAGCCTCTCCAATTTAAAGTCCCAATTGAGGAAGCACACTCTTCTGAGTGTATCTCTATAAAGCCCCTTTCACATTGAGGAGTTTTTCAGGTGGTACAGCGCTAAAAATAGCGCTGCTATACCGCCTGAAAAACTCCTGCCCAGCTACCTCAATGTGAAAGCCGGAGGGCTTTCACACTGAGGCGATGCGCTGGCGGGAGACAAAAAAAATCTGTCAGCAGCATCTTTGGAGCGGTGAGAGGAGCGGCGTGTATACCGCTCCTTCACCACTCCTTCCCATTGAAAACAATGGGAAACCGCGGCAATACTGCCAGCAATGCGCCTCTATAGAGGCGCATTGCGGGCGGTATTAACCCTTTATCGCCCGCTAGCAGGGGTTAATACCACACCGCTAGCAACCATATCCCGCGGCAATCCCGGCGGTATAGCGCCACTATTTTTAGTGGCGATATACCGCCACCGCGGCTACAGGTCCAATGTAAAATGGGTCTTAGGGTCTGTTCTCATGTCAGATGGGCACTAGAATTAACACACTAGATAAGAACGTGAACAGCATAGCATGGGTCAGAATAGAGACTTTGGGAGACATTAATACACATTAAGGTCAATTCACAAAATACAAAAGTGACAGAAAATCAGACGAAGAAAGCTTGAAGTGGAACTAAATCCTCATAGGAAGTTGCATTTTTTTCTTCAGTTTGATCTGTAGTTGCCATGGTTCTACACATGTGGTCAGTTATGACAACATCTATTTAAAGGCTTTATAGTTTGATTGAGCCTAGGTTCATACTGTGTTTTGTTTTTTGTTTTTTATTCACACACAAACCAGAACATATGGGTGTCTATTGCCCATTTAATAGTCTGTTCATCTAATTTTGAATCACCTATGGTTTGTGGTTCCGGTTCACATCACAGAAGTTAATACTCAGCGCATATTATTATTATTGATTTTTCGTTTTTTGTTTGACTAACATAACATATGCTGCGTTTATTATTTAGGAATTTTTTTGATGTCACATATAATTAAGTATTTAGTAGCGCTGTAGTAGCATTTTTTCATTCATCTAATAATTGGACACAACTAACAGACACTTCTGCATTTTAATATGCTCAAACACCAAAGGGCAAAAATAGCGCATACGGATGGAGGCCCATGAAAGGATCAGGCTAGAGTGGAAGCACTGGATACAAGTGAGCAGGATAAGTACCATGGATGGGTACAGATGGGTGCGATAGGCAGCTGTCATGCAAAAGACATCCTGATCCAAACTACTGTAGAACCATCATGAAGAAATGTATGAGAGAAGTGAGGCCGGACAACTGACCAAGTGAGTAATTCACAGGTGAATTTCTGAAAGTCAAAAAGCAGTACTCGTAGTGTACAATTAAATTACTGTACTGGAACTGAAAATTTTACTAACCAACGCAATTTTAGCTTAAATTTCTCTTTACAGTTTAGATGATGAAACAGGTATCTTTAATGGTTATTGTGATCCATAGCCTAGAACCACATTAGGCTAAACACATTCTCGTGTTCTTAATTGCAGCAGTTGTCAGATACTGTAGTAAATGTTCCCAATGTGTTAAAGCAGCTTTAAAACTTGGTCAGCAGTGACATAAGTTGCTTTTGTTATTTAGTCAGCCATCCTTGGGCTAGTTCTTTACGTCTAGCACATTTTTCTGCCAAATGGGAATTTAATGAGTCAAGGAAAGTACAATTAGCAGGATTGAAGACCATCGTCCCACTCATCATTTTTCTGCACGTGTAGGAGTGCATCTAATGTTGGAGCTGTCCTAGGCTCTAAGCCAGTGTGATGGAGGTTCCTTAGATAAGTCATCTTGCAATGGTCAGTCCCTGCTTTAATAGATAGCAGCTTTTTGGAAATGCATGGAGCAATGCAATACATCAATATACATTGTGCCTCACCTAGGCTTGTTGTGTATTAACCACTTGCATACAGAAAGGATTTACTCACTTCCTGACCAGGCCATTTAGTTTGATACAGCACTGTGTCGCTCTAACCGACAATTGCGCGGTTGTGCAACGTTGTACATAAACAAATTACATTGTTTTCCCACAAATAGAGCTTTCTTTTGGTGGCATTTGATCACCTCTGTATTTTTTTTTTTTTGTGCTATAAACAATATGTTTTACTTTTTGCTATAATAAATATCCCAAATAAAAAAACTAAAATAATAATAATAAAAAAAAATCTTCATCAGTTTAGGCCAATATGTATTATATGTAAAAAAAAATTGCAATAGAGAATAGGGGATATATTTATGGCATTTTTATTATATATATATTTTAATAGTATTGGCGGTGATACGCGATTTTTAACGGGACTGCAACGTACAGACAGACACTTTTTGGGGCCAGTGACATTAGTACAGTGATCAGTGCTAAAAATAGTCACTGACTACTGTGTATAAATGTCACTGGCAGGGAAGGGGTCAACGCTAGGGTGCGATCAAGGGGTTAAGGGTTCCCTAGGGATGTGTTTTTAACTGTTGGTTGAGGGTACTGACTGGAAGAGGAGAGAGATCGCTGTTCCCGATCACTAGAAACAGCAGATCTCTCTTTACTCCCCCGTCAGAATGGGAATCTACACATACAGATCCTTGTTCTGGCTCTCTGTGGAACGTTCTTGGGTGTCCGGCAGACATTGTGGCCACCGGCCACGCGCATTGACTCCCTTATCCCGTGTCCCTTATAGCTTCTTAAAGCGACCGACGTGCAATGTCGTCGATTTGCACAGCCATGCCAACCTGACGGAATACAACTATGGCGGCTGGTCGGATAGTATTTAAAATATTCAAAGATGCACCCAGATAACTATGTGGACAAACATGTGCGTAGTCATGAAAAAGTTAAATGCAGTTCTCTGTCCAAGGCCCCTGGCACAAGAATGCATGTTTTACAAACATATCATTTCCAAAAATACATACAGTACAAACTGCAAAATCTTCAAAGTGTTTGCAAACTGCCACAATTTAATATAGGCATATGAACAAATAAGGGTTAGTTTACTAAAGGCAAATTGTCAGTTCACTTTAGAAGGGAAGTTAGGAACTGTGCATGATAATTTCCCCCCAGAGCTTAGTAAATGGAGTGGCATTTCACTTTGCAAAGAATATCCAATTGCACATGATTGGATGATGGAACTCAAAAGGAAAATTCCTATGCAAAGTGAACCATGCGTAGGGCATAGGCTTTGGACATGACATAACTGCGGTATTCAATTTCAAGCTTGCAGTCAGATAACCAGCTTGTCTGTTTTTCAATGTGCTTTATACTAGTATTGGTGTTTTTCTCTTCCCTTTGGATGTTCACGAGACGTGTTAGTGTTATATGAAAAGGATTTTGTGGCTGTGCAGTACTGTGAAAACTTCCCCTGAATCCATAGAAAGAGTTCTACTGTTATCTGTTAAGAGACTAGCAAAACTTGCATACCAGCAACTTGGTCTGGTGAGTTCTTAACCCCTTCCTAACTGCACTACAGCCGAAAGACGGTGACAGTGCGGGCCTAATTTGCCAGGAGGGCGTACATAGGGCGTACATAGACATCCTCCCATGATGGCGCTGCCCGCGTGAGTCCTTCGAACTCAGCACACCACAGATTGGGGTACAGGGCTGATCACAGAAGGCCCTTTACCATGTGATCAGCAGTGTCAAATGACAGCTGGTCACAGAAATAAACAGAAGCCGGTTATTAGCTTTTTATTTCCGTGTGCTGACAGCATGAGGAGAGAAAAATAGAGCTGACAACCGGCTTGTGTTAAAGGGACATCAGTACTGCCTCTCAGCCTAAAAGTGCTGCCTATCAGTGCCACCTCATCAGTGCATCCACATCAGCGCACATCAGTGAAGGAGAGAAAATACCCGTTTGCAACATTTTATAACAAACTATGAAAAAAAAAGATTGGCCTTGTCATCAGGAAGAGGGTAAAAGTGGGCAGTAGGCAAGTGCTTAAAAGCATAGTGGTGCTGGTATCAAGTACAGCATTTTTTTGCACAAGGCACTTTATTGTGGTTTTGGCATGTATGGATTTTGGAAGATAAGGGACACAAAACACATTTTTGGGTGAATTTTTGTTGAAATCGAAAAAGCCACATGTGACACCACCATACCGTACCGTATTCATACTCCTTGAAATTTTGCACATTTTGTCATGTCACAACCAAAAACGTAACTGTACTTTATTGGTATTTTATGTGATAGACCAACACAAAGTGGCACCAAATTGGAAGGAAAGTGATCAATGGTTTAACATTTTTTTTTTTTTTTTACAAATAGATATCTAAAAAGTGAGTATTCAGCCCCCTTTACTCTGATACCCATAACTAAAATCTAGTGGAACCAATTGCCTTCAGAAGTCACGTAATTAGTAAATTAGGGTCCACCTGTGTGTAATTTAATCTCAGTATAAATGCAACTGTTCTGCTAAGCCCTCGGAGGTTTGTTAGAGAACCTTCATGAACAAACAGCTTCATGAAGGCCAAAGAACACACCAGGCAGGTCAGGGATAAAGTTGTGGAGAAGTTAAAAGCAGGCTTAGGTTATAAAAAATATTATATATATATATATATATATATATATATATATATATATATATATATATATATATATATATATACTGTATCTTAAGCTTTGAACATCTCACAGAGCACTTTTCAATCCATTATCTGAAAATGGAATGAGTGTGGCCCAAATGCAAACCTACCAATACATGGCCGTCGCCTAAACTGACAGGCCGGGCAAGGAGAGCATTAATCAGAGGAACAGCCAAGAGGCCCATGGTAACTCTGGAGGAGCTGCGGAGATCCACAGCTCAGGTAGGAGAATCTGTCCATAGGACAATGATTAGTCGTGCACTCTACAAATAAATCTCATCCCCCACCTGTTGCTGTAGAACAGAGGTGGTGACCACACATCAAAAACCACCCCCCGGTTATCCAGTACGCAAACCCGCCCCATCCCTAAGGGCGGAATAGGCTTTTTGGTACTATGTGGATAATGTTATTAATATACTTAATACTTTTGAGGTAAATTCTATGGGTTGAAATAAATTCTAGTAGTTTTTGACTTTTTAGAAAACAATATCTGAAGATGAAGCATTGCTTCAAATGTCATTATACGTGCTGGGGTATAATATTTGTGCTCATTAGAACTGGGGAAGCTACTCAGTTGCTTGTTAAAAGTCTTCAACATTACTAAAAAAAGTTCAGTTTCATGTGACTAACGACTTCTAGTCCTTGGCCCAATGTCTGCATGCTCTTTCCACCAATTTTAAAGTGCCAAGGTATACAATCTACTTACCTCCTTTTATCCTATTGCTTTAAAACCAAGTTCCAACCATTAGTATGGGTTAGTGCAACATAAGCCTTTGGCTAAAATAACAACAGTCAGGCATTTTTTTATAAAATGATGGGATTTGGCATGACTTGTCAGTTGTTCCTTTACAAGACAAGATAATATCCTTGTTTTCAATCCAACAAAGATGCAATGTTTATAATGTTAGAAAAGTATTTTCCTGTCATGTAACATCTATCAATGAGATCGTGTGTTTGGCAGTAAGTACTGAAAATTAGTTTTTCCATTAAAATGCAATGGGCAGGATTCTGTTGACGAAGTTTAAAGTCGATTGAGTGTATTTCTTCAAAGGCTTTGAGCTCACACCTCTTAGCAAGTTTGTATATCACATAATGATCACTTCTCTCAATGCTACGTGAATGCCTATTGTTATCTGTTGACAAAAGCTTGAAATCCGCCACCGCAGATGGAGCTGTCACTTGGCCAGATCTGCACAGAAATGTGTAATTAGCTTGCATTACACACACACATATGTTTAAACTTTTATATGCAGTGCTCAGCCTTTCCAATTAAAGCATAGCTTTGGAAAGTGACCAAGTCATTGAATATCTAGCAGTTTATTAACATCTACAAAGCATCATAAAATTACAAACATTAGAAGGCCATTATGAAAGTACACAACTTTACATATGCATATGATCATTTGTTTTAAGGGATGAATTAGAATGAAGTCCAACACGTTTGATACATGCAGATGTAATGCCAGATGGAGCATAATCCATTCTAAAAATAGAATGCAAGCAGTTTACTTAATATTTCCTGCATTACCTTTTATGGAAAGGTTTAATGGAATAAACACCTTTAAGCTAAAATTCACATTTTCTGTTTAAATGTGCATTTCACAAATATTAACTAAATTATATAGCCAACACTTTGTGCTCAAAGCCAGGTCCATAAAGACATACTTTGTATATGTTTTGTTGGGGGGAACTCAAGTTGCCTGCACAGAACCCTGATCTCAACCTTAGTTAAAGGGGTTGTAAAGGTTAGTTTTTTTATTTTCTAAATAGGTTCCTTTAAGCTAGTGCATTGATGGTTCACTTACCTTTTCCTTCCATTTCCCTTCTAAATGTTTTTGTTTCTTTGTCTGAATTTCTCACTTCCTGTTTCTCCTCAGTAAACTTCACACCATCATCCGAGCAGTGGTTAGTCAGCCAGAACAGCTTACTGAGGAGGTACAGGAATTGAGAAATTCAGACAAAGAAAACAAAGAAAAAAAACATTTAGAAGGGAAATCGAAGGAAAAGGTAAGTGAACCAACAATGCACTAGCTTAAAGGAACCCATTTAGAAAATAAAGGGATTGTAAAGGCTATTTTTTTAACACTTTTGGATGAACTAGAAGCCAGGTCTCAGTACCCGATCTCAGGCTGGGATCACATATGTGTGGCTGCGGGTTCGTGCCTGGGGTCCAGTACGTGTCTGTTCATTGGTTCAGGTGTGAATCAGGTTCAGACCCAAACACGCACAGAGAGCCGATCACACTTGCATGTCATGCAAACTGAATGTGGGAAAATATTGTGTGAACCCAGCCTCGCAATACATTTTTGGGTGAATGCATACTGTACAAATTCTTATAGGTGAATTTCTTAATGTTAGTGTTCCTAGAACAGTGGAGACTGTTTTAGTCACAAATAAATTGGATAACCAACTTGCACATATAGAAATGATTGCTTTTGATGTTCACAAACTTTTGGCCATATAGGTGTCATTTTATGAAGCAGTGCAATCTATTCACTGCTTCGTTCTCCGTCTGTTTATGAAGCGGAGTAGATCGCTTCACCCTTGGAGGAGTGAAGTGATCTACCAACGCTTCAAACAGTGGAGAACGGCCCTGATACTGGAATCTCATGAGACTTTACGAGATTACAGTACCAGAAATTCACAGAAACACTGAGATGTCAGTTTACTGGGCAGTGATAAATTATGTGTATACACATAAATATTACAGGGGGACATTGTTACAGTGTTGGGGGGTCTTAACGAGGTAGAAGGAAGTTAAAAATCTTCCTCCTTCCTCCTCAGATCCCCCGAGATTTCCTCTTCACTCCCTGATTCACCAGCTCTGAGATGGTGTATCGGGGAGTGTGAATTCTGACACAGATCACCAGTGAAGTGCTCAGATCACAGCTTCATAAACTGGCCGTTACTGTGTCAGTCTATGAGACTTCTCTGTGTGTGGAGATAATCGACAGGAGAACAAATTCAAACACTTCTCCCCCTGATTATCTCTGTTTCATAAACTGTTTATCTTTGGGATCACCGCTGTTCACTGCTTCATAAACAGACACCATAGTGTATTCTACATACAGTGAAAAATTATCTCTGGCTCAAAGAAGAGAAGGCTGCCTATCGTTGAGCAGAACAGGTTTACAATTAAAAGGAAAATATCTAAAAGTCAACAGACATGATCTAAAAGTCAACATACATGACAGTCAAACAGATTTTTCTTCCTCGTAGATAGTTATTCTGTAATTGCCTTGTGTCCTGGAAAACTTTGATGGATCCTTAAGTTTAAAACAATCACGTATGTGGATATTTGATGTAAATTCACATTATTTTAAAGATTTTTAAAGCCTCACATATTTATTATTATCAACTTTTTGATTGTTAAACCACTCACCCACTGTTTAAATCGGAGTTCCAAATATAAAACAAATATTAAAAGTCATCAGCTACAAATACTGCAGCTGCTGACTTTTAATAATTGGACACTCATCTCTCCCAGGGTCCAGCAATGCGGGGGAACAAAGCCCCACTCGTCTCTCCCTCCTCTCCGTGGTGCTGGCATTGTCACTGTGGGCCCCTGGGATCACAGCTGCGCACGCATTGCACATGTGCGAGCCGCACTGCGACTGGCCGGGCAATCATCTGGGACCTGTGATGTGTCCCAGATGATTGCCGAAAGGGAGGGGGTAGAGGTGAACTTCCTTCTGGCACTGCAGAGCCCCGAGAGAACGTGGGAATGCCCCCCCTCCCCCCAAAAAAATGACATGCCAAATGTGGCATGTCAAGGGTTCACCTTCCCTTAAAGTGGAAGTTCGATTTTTGGGTGGAACTCCGATTTAAAAACCAAATATGTGCAAAAACACAAAATAGCATTCTAAAAAAAAAAAAAAAAAAAAAACAGGACAGGAATGAGGATGGTGAAGAAAATGGGAGGGGGGTTCAAGAGGGGCAGCTGGTCTGGGTACAGTGTTTTTATATGCTGATGAGCAAGAGCAGCTCTGGTGGCATTTTAGTGCTGAAACATGAGCTGTCAGCAGCCATCCAGCACTATGCCCAAGAGCTGAGATGATCAGCTCCTGAGTGGACATTAGTACCGTGGCAAGCAGACAGTCTACATAACAAACCCAGCTTCCCAGGCAAGCCCTTCCCACCCCTGGTATGCAGTGGCAGGCTCAGCAAGTTACAGTGAAGTGTGGAAGGGACATATTTTGCTGTGCAGGACATATGATCTATGGAATCGGTGCTGCCTACTTCTTAATGCGGAGGTCCATCTATCAGAGGTCTGTGTAGTATTAATCAGAATAATTAAGTAAATGGTTTATTTTGTTAGTTAATTCCCACTAATGGTATGCATATATGTGGCCTCATGGAAGTGGGTCTTTATCTGTGAGAATCAGAGGGGACGGGGTCACACGTACAAGTCAATGGCTTTCTCCTTGCGTCAAAGAGGGGGCAGGGTCACTCGCACATGTGACAGGTGGCCCTGCCCTCAGCTATAAAACGCTGTCACACCAATCGAGCGTCATTCAGCCGGGCGCCTCCTATGGAGGCAGTATCGTTCCTAGCGTTGTTTTTTTTTTGTTTGTTTTTTCGGATCGCTCATTAGAACCTTTTTTTATTTTTTTTATTTTTTATTAAAATTATTAAAATTATTTTTAATAAAATGACTTTTTTTGTGAAATGTACAATGTACCCCATTACCAATTCACATAGGGGGGCAGCATCTGGGGGCCCCCTTTGTTAAAGGGGGCTTCCAGATTTCCGATAAGCCCCCCGCCCGCAGACCCCCACAACCACTGGGCAAGGGTTGTGGGGATGAGGCCCTTGTTGAGGGCATGTGGCCTGGTACTGTTCAGAAGGGGGCGCTCTCTCGCACCCCCTCCCCCCTTTTTTTCCTGCTGTCTGCCAGGTTGCATGCTTGTATAAGGGGTTCCCCTTAAAATTCATACCAGACCTTTATGAATTTTTGGGGGGAACCCCATGCCATTTTAAAAAATGGCACAGGGTTCCCATTAATATCCATACTCGACCTGAAGGGCCTGATATGTAATTTGGGGGGGGCCCCACGCTTTATTTTTTTTTGGTTCGGGGTTCACCTTAATATTCATACCAGACCCAAAGGGCCTGGTAATGGACTAAGGGGGGAACCCATGCTGTTTTTTTTCAATGACATATCTGTATTGCCAGGACCCGGCAATTCATTATAGCCGCGAGTAGTTTTAAATTACTTTTTTTCCTTAGAAATGTCATTTTGTGCAGGGACTTTTCTAAGCACGGGAAACATGTGCTATTTACAGGCATACTATAGGCGCCCCCAGGTATGAAATTTAAAGGAATATTTCACTTTTATTGTTTCACTTTAAGCATTATTAAAATCACTGCTCCCGAAAAAACGTCAGTTTTTAAAACTTTTTTTTATTTTTTTTGCATTAATACATGTCCCCTGGGGCAGGACCCAGGTCCCCAAACACTTTTTATGACAATAACTTGCATATTAGCTTTTAAATTAGCACTTTTGATTTTTCATATTTGTGTCCCATAGACTTTACAGTGTCCGCGTGTTCGAACACATTTTTTGCATGTTCTGCTGCGAACCGAACCAAGGGGGGTGTTCCTAGTGTTCAGGTCTTCAATTGAATCAATGTGCCTCAGTAAAATACTACAGCAGATGTATTATTCACATTTATTTTGGGTGCCCTATGGCAAAGCATCGGGGTCATAGTGATACACTTAGCAGCGGTAGTCTGAGTGGATAAAGCCAATTATACACGCCAAACTTTGAGTGGTATAACCCTAAAAAAATTACCTAGTCTGTAAAAGTATGCAGTCATAAATCCACTTAATTTAATGCAGCAGGATAGTTCTCATTTCATAATTTCCTGCAAAATGGGTTGATGTGACTAGTAAAAATCTGACAACCTCAGTAAAGGAGTTGAGATAAGAGTACAAATGTTTACCACACATTGCTCTTTAGTTATAATAAACCGTGTGCCCAATTTAAGCGGTGTTTGCTACTTTTGTGCATCTGTCGGGTCTGGTAGGCTTTCCCTAGAAGGTAATAATGAGAGCTTTGAGCATACGAAGTGCTCATTAACATTCTAACAAGCTTCATCATTTCTAAGCATATAGGTGCTAAAAAAGGGGAACTTGTCACCAGTTGTACTCTGCACACAACCGACAGTTAATTCAAGTTGGTCCCAGGGTGCTGTAATAGTTCTTAAGAGTATAGCACATATCTCATTGTCCACTTTCCAGAGACTAATTCACCCAGGCAATGAAGAGTGGATGTAGAACTCAATAAAAGCCTTTACACATTTTTGTTAAAATGCAGGTCTTCTGCAGCATTCCCTGTAAATGTATCTTTTACCTTGGATTTTAACACAACACAAGGCCACACAAAATACAATGTTCAATGTAATCAATACAATAAAGTAGTACAGCAGATGCATTTGCACATTTTCTCCCATTAATGTGTGTTTGGCACCTCTGTCTCCTGTCTCCTCTCACTCTCACAAATAAAATATAATTTTTCTTCAAAAAAATAAATAAAGTTATTTGTGCTGGCATGTGGAATTCTCATTAATGCCTCTGCACATTGTAAGGGGTTAGCTCGGTAGCGGGGTGTGTGACCCCTTGGATGGGTTCACCACACACTGAATTTATACAGACTGGCAGTCGAAGGCGGTTGAAAACAAAGTTCTTGGTTTATTTTTCCATCTTGCTGGAAAACAATTGCAAGCATCCAAACAGCATAAACAAAATCAAACATAAAATAAACCCTAGCCACTCTGGGCGTCTACCTTTCACACAGGAACCTATCTATGGAGTCTGACTCAGCCTAGCGCTGGGCAGACAGTACTGGTCATACAGCACAAAACAATAGTCTTTTGATTTTTATCACACAGAAAAATCAATCCTCTCCTCACCTCCTCACAAGACTTTCAGTACTGCTCTCCTTCCTCACAAAGCTTCAGGATGCAGCAAACTAGTGGTAATCCTCTGGGCTACTTATAGAGGCCTTAATTGCCTCATTCTGAACAGCTGAAGTTTTTCAATGGCCTTTAGCCTTTCTCTGGCTACGTTTGTAGCTGACGCCCGTTAATGATTGGTGTATTGTCCAAACAAGGCAGAAATGTATCTCCCATCTGTGACAACACCCACAGATTTACCTGACTTCCTGTCACAACATGCATAGAGTTTCCCCACACACATCCAAAGACTGCTACCGGAGAGGCCTCAAAATTTTCCTGTGTGTGCGGCAAATAACCTGTGCCTACACAAATATATCAATGTGCTCTGCCCGACCAGGCAAAGCTTGTGGGTACATCTGCACAGATGCCATATTGGTGGCACTCGAGGGGAGTGGAGGGGAGGGGAGTGCTTTAAAGTGTCATTAAACGCAGACTATGAAAAACTCTCATTACATTGTATATAACAGAGTGTTCAGTCACAAAGCCACTGAAGCATTTGTTTTGTGTAGTTTGAAATGTACCTAGTTGATCCTACATTCAGATATTCTTCCTCTCTATTTTGTGTCCCTATTGTAGGCTGAAATTGTGTAGACCGACTGGTGTCCTCTATGGAGCATGCTTGAATTTCAGTTCCCTTTTAAGCTCTTAATTTCCTCCTCTTTTTCTTATCTGTGAAGTCCACATGACTATAGAGTGACACATGTGGGCGTATTAAGAATAGTAAATTATATTTCCATCCTTCCCTCCCCCCTTCCTCCTGGTTCCTCCTATTGCTAAACACTATGGGGGTGGGTATAGTATGCTGATTGATTACATTCACTAGGAAATTCACATACAAATCTGTGTTTTAATATAAATCAGTGTTAAAATATCAAATGTAATTGCTAATACCTGTATAGTCGTGTAGCGCTACACCCTCAGGAGCCGCTGGTTAGATTTGGGATCTACTCTTATTAATTGACTCACCCCCTTTAATTGACTTGAACCCTCCCTTAACACACCAGATAAACTGCAATGGTATTGTGACCCCCTACTTGGCTGGGGCCACAATAGCATACATAAAACATGCAATGGTAATACAGTAATATTGTTACCTTTCCCAGTTGATGGCTCCCAAGAGTAAGCACACCTCACACAATGAATATGTTCAAACCAAAAGAATAGCTTTACTTTGAGTATGGTAAAGAGGATAAAGAGGGTTTGAATAACAGGTCAAACATACATAGGTATTAACATAAAAATGACTCTGCAAGGGCCCTTGCAAGAGTCAGCAGATAAAACAAGAAAATCTAAACTACACGGGTAATATTGCTAAGCATCAGTTAGGCTAGGCAGTCTATACTCGCGAGCTTCCCCTAGTGGGTAGTCCTGCAAAACAGCTAATGTAGAACTCTTTGCCAGGCCTGGCTCAAACAGCTCCCGAATGTCTCCTAAGGACAACGTTTATGTTGCAGCCGTTGGTGCACTTTTAAATTGTAATCCAAAAGGGTAAAAGAGGGATAAAACTCAGTCAAAAAGGGTAGGATGAATACCAATGCTGATGAACTGATCTCCAGTCAGCGTCCGTCAACTCTGCTGGTATAACTCTCAACTTGTTAGGCCTCTCTGATTCAGTCAGAGATCAACCACGTGGCTCTGGTTTATGGAGTGGCACTAAGTTATACGCTGAAGTGGAATTTGAAGTTTGGGCATGTGCCCTGTCACCCGAGCAGGCCCGATCCTTCACAAAGGAGTCCTTCACAAAGACGCGCCGATCAGTCACTGCTCTGCAACACACGGTCTCCGTTATCAGACTCTCCACTGCTAACGATTGTCAGCTGACGAGCTTCTCCTGTCTCCTGGAACACGAGCTGGACACCCTTGGTCTTGCTTCCCTCCGGATGGTTGGTGTTCCGGTGGATCCAGGCCCAGGCTTCAATCCTAGCAGCTCGGCTGTGGTGCTCTCCACAGCTCCGCAGAGGAGAAGGTGCAGGTCCCAAGAGAGCAAAGTCAGCTCCTCCCTGTCTTTAAGTAACCTCCCCCATAAGTCTGTGCGGAGGTGTCATGTGCTCCAATAAGGCAGGGCATTGGGGGAAGTGTAGTCTGTTCCTACTCAGTGTCAATGGAGTCCATATCTCCCGTTACTTCTGATACCACAATGCATTGTTTTTAAAGAAATATCAACATATATGTACAAGTGTGGCTGGAGCTCCGGTGGGGATTCAGGCTGTCAGTAGTCCATGACAGTGTGACCCCGCTACAGTCAAAAAGAGCCTTGGATGCAAATGCCATCTGAACAAAATGAAAGCTAGTGTCAATCGCCTTTGACTCTGCCTACACCATATTAATGCACAAACAATACAAACAATGTGATGTTCAACAATGATTTATTGGGAAATAGATATATTTTTTTATATTTATCATTTAATATAGTATATAATTTGAATTTCTGTTTTGAAACAGTTTTTTTTATCCAATCAAGGCTGGACAGACACATACTGTAGAGAGCATACATCCACAGAGTAATAGCAGCCGCTCCCAAAGATCTTTCCATGCAGATGCCAAAGAACAGGGAAAGATCATGTTACCACACAACAGTGTGACAGGAACAAGGTACCTAAAAAGTAATTGTATACCCCCAATGTGGAAGTTGTACCTATAGGTCGGCCTATAATAAGGGAACAAAAAGCGGCGCCCTTTTCAGAATTGCTTCTTCTCGGCAGCTGGCAGCCTTCTCAGCAAAAGTATATAGTGTATATATATATATATATATATATATATATATATATATATATATATATAATATATATATATATATATATATACTTTCGTTCACTGTTATATGAACTTGATCCTATGGACTGAACTCTTTCATATCAATTATTCCCTTAAGACAGCTGCAATTTTTTCCCTTCCTGCCCCTACATCCAGTTCTCTGCTATTCCACAATTGTATATATATTTAAAAAAAAAATTCACTTCATTTGGAGAGCGCTTTATTATATTGTTTGTCTTTTATGTAGCCTATAATAAGGCTTACTGTACCTATAGGTACTGTAAATATCTCCAAAACGTGCACCGTTTAGGGGATATTTACCTTGTAGTGGCCCTCTATGCCGTTTCTTCACTAGCAAGTGTCGTGACTGATGGCTGCCGCGTGCATGCATGGGAGTGATGTCACATGATTCCAGCCACTCAGGGAGCCGGAGTCCGCGACCCTGGAAGGAAGAGGGGCGAAGATGGATGTGGCCACCAGCGAGGACAGCGCTAGCTTTGATTGCAAGTAAGTGGCATATAATGGGCTAGTATATGATGCATTCCAGACCATTATGCTTTGACTTTGCAGGGAGAAAAAGAAAAAGAGGAAGTAAAACCCAACAGGTTTACTTCCTCTTTAAATAATAATAAAAATAAAATAAAAAATACAGTGGCATGATATACAGTATATGATTTTTGTGAAAGAATTGGAGCAAAATAACACCTCTCTGCTTGCCTACCAGCCAGTTATATGGCGGCAGGTTGGCTCTGCTGGGCGAGATCATGCATAGTTGCCAACATTTTTAAAAAATTTCCAGGGACACTTTGCAGCACAGCTATTAATTAATTACCACGCTGACTTCTCCGAAGCTCCACCCACTCCGCATAATCTTCGCCTGGCGAACATTATGCTTAGTGGGTGGAGCTTCGGGGAAGTGAGTGTGGTAATTAATTAATAGCTGTGCTGCAAAGTGTCCCAGGACAAATGTTGGCAACTATGGATCATGTAGTTATACATGATCTCTTCCAGCAGCCAATAGGGGCGCGCATGCGCGCCCCCTGCTCGTCCCTCATCCTGGCGCGCGTGCCCAGCGGTCACGATGGACGCCGGGCCCCCACGATCGCTCATTACAGAGTGAGAACCGGGAGCCGTGTGTGTAAACACACAGCTCCCGGTCCTGTCAGGGGAGAAATGCCTGATCTTCTGTTCATACAATGTATGAACAGCGATCTGTCATTTCCCCTAGTCAGTCCCACCCCCCCTTCAGTTAAAACACACCCAGGGAACATACTTAACCACTTCCTCGCCCCCTAGTGTTAACCCCTTTCTTTGCCAGTGGCATTTTTTTAGTAATCAATGCATTTTTATAGCACTTTTTTTTTTAAAAAAATCGCTGATCGCCGCCATTACTAGTAAAAAAAAATATTAAGAAAAATGCCATAAAACGATCCCTATTTTGTAAACACTATAACTTTTGTGCAAACCAATCAATAAACGCTTATTGCGATTTTTTTTTTACGAAAAATATGTAGACTAATACGTATTGGCCTAAACTGAGGAAACAAATAGTTTTTTTATATATTTTTGGGGGATATTTATTATAGCAACAAGTAAAAAATATTATTTTTTTTTCAAAATTGTCGCTCTATTTTTGTTTATACTGCAAAAACTAAAAACCACAGAGGTGATCAAATACCACCAAAAGAAAGCTCTATTTGTGGGAAAAAAAGGACGTCAATTTTGTTTGGGAGCCACGTCGCACAATTGTCAGTTAAAGCGACACAGGGCCCAATCGCAAAAAGTGGCCTGGTCTTTGACCACCAAAATGGTCCGGGGCTGAAGCGGTTAAAGTGGAAATTGGTAGCTTGCGATTCTGTTCAGATTTTTATTTAACAAATATAGGTGAACACCTGGAGATACAGTATTAGGATATGGGTGGATACTGTGATAGCAGAAAGGAATATCATCATGTGTGCAGTGTGGGAAGGATTCTCCACAGGGTCCAGAGGGAACGGACTTCATTGCAGCATTTCAAAATAATCCCTGTTGTCAAATGGAGAGTCATGCAGGGAAGGCTACACCAATGTAGACACTCCCCTGGGAAATCATGTTAACCCATTTGCATGCTGATATACATAAGCACAGGAGGAGATCACAAATATACTACAAATATTAAGAAACATACAGTATTTCCAGATAGTATGTTAATTTACATATTGTGTGCAATTTAAAAGTAACATAAAAGCAATGGAAATAACAGTTATGTATTCACCAAGGATTAATTTTGCTTTACGGACAAAATTGCTATATTTCATTTTTTTACAGATTCCAGTTAAACACGCTCACATTTGTTGCTATGTGTTAAAGCACGTTACCGTTTAAATTCTTGTTACACTGACTTTAATGTTAAAACTACACATACAATGTAAATGCAACTTGGAACAGTTTGAGACCGTTTAGCAGCAGGATAAAAGTCAGAAGCAACGAAGGAAGAATTTCAGAGCGATTAGATGCATTTAAAGATTGAAGCATTTGCCCATCTACACAAGCCTGTGGGCAGAAGGTCGGAGGTGACCTGTGGTATACCCAAGGAGTTATGGTGTCACTCAGTAATGTCAATTGCAGAAATGCAGTAATGGCATTTCACTAAATCACTTTCCCATGAAAAGTGAGTGATCGCTGCTAACTACAGATGCTAGATGGAGTCAGCATAAGACAAATGTGTCCTCTGCCATGGGCATAAGAGATTTTAACAGTCACTTGGGGACTAAGGTGTGCTAAAAATAGCATGTTTGGCATAACCAAGAGGCCCCAGTGTGGAAAGTGTGGCTAGAGACAAAGGCACATCTGACAGGGAGAGGTAGACACTCTAGGTAAGAACTGATGCCTTGTACACCTGATCCAAATTTCCAATAAAAAAAAATGTCAGACAGAATTTTTTCATCTGATATTCTGACCGTGTGTGGGCCCCGTCAGACTTTTTTCTGTCAGAGTTTAGAAATAGAACATGTTTTATTTTTTTCCGATGGAAAAAAATCTTATAGGAAATTCCAATCATCTGTGTGGAACTCCGATGGAGAAAAAAAACGTGCATGCTCAGAATCAAGTCGACCCATGCTTGGAAGCATTGAACTTAATTTTTCTCATCTTGTCATAATGTTTTACATCACTGCATTTTGGACGGTCGGAATTTGGTCTGAAAGTGTGTATGCAAAACAGCTTGGACGGAATTCCGACGGAAAATTCCACTGGATTTTATCCCATCGGAAATTCCGATCGTGTGTACCGGGCATAAAACTTGTTTTGTAGGGCCAGGATGGCTCAGGAACAGTCCAGTTCAAGGTGTTGGATACCATTTGGGAAGTTTTGGTTAAAGAATAAAGTGAGAACTGTCTAGTCTAGTGTTTGTGGCGATTCCACTGGTCGGGAAACGGTCACTCTTTAACCACTTTAATACAGGGCATTTTCACTCCCTTCCTGCCCAGACCAATTTTTAGTTTTCACGCTGTCACAATTTCAATGACAATTGAGTGGTCATGCAAAACTGTACCCAAATAAAAAAAAAATGTTCCCCCACAAATAGAGCTTTCTTTTGGTGGTATTTCTTTTGGTGGTATTTCTTTTCTTTTGCGTGTTCCCCTGATCTAAATCCAATTGAGAACCTTTGGGGATGGATGGCAAGGGAAGTTTACAAAAATGGAACAGTTCCAGACAGTAGATGGCCTTCTTTTTTGCCCTAAATGGGTGTTTGTTGAATAGAACAATAGAAGAACACTAGCTAAAGTGTTTATCTCACACGTACAGAAATGGAGGAAAAACTGCAAACACTGGAGAAAACAATGCAATCCCCCCCCCCCCCCCCCAAATGGATGTTTTTTTAATAGAATAGAAGAACACTAGCTAAAGTGTTTATCTCACACGTACAGATATGGAGGAAAAACTGCAAACACTGGAGGAAACACTGAAAATGTTTTTATTTTTCTTGCCCTAAATGGATGTTTTTTGAATAGCACAATAGAAGAAAAGTATCTAAAGGGTGTATCTCACAGTAACATATGCAGTGCTGGTGTAATTTGATTTCTGAAGCAGGACTGACTCTTGTATATTTCTGTCCCTATAAGCACAATCAGGGACCTTTCCCTAAAAGGTATCTAATGCAGAGTATCTCACAGGAACATATGCAGCACTGGTGTAATTTGATTTCTGAAGCAGGACAGTCTGACTCCTATATATTTCTCTCCCTACAAGCAGCAGCAGCCTTTCCCTACCCTAACTAAAGCAGAGTGACGAGCTGTGCTATGTGCCTCTAGCTTATATAGAGGCTGGGTCACATGCTGGGTCACATGCTGCACTGGCCAATCACAGCCATGCCATTAGTAGGCATGGCTGTGATGGCTTCTAGGTCACACAATTAAAACAAATGGTGATTGGCTGCCCTGCAGCGCGCCATTACATTGCCGAACACCGAACCCGAACTTACAGCAAATTTTTCGGGTTCGGGTCCGGGCACCAAAAACCCAAAAGTCCGGTATGAACCCGAACTTTACAGTTCAGGTTCGCTTAACCCTAGTCTTAAACTTTTGATCAGGACTGTATTTTTGTTAAAAAAAAACAAAAAACAATAAGTGTATATTGATTTGTTTGCGCAAAAGTTAAAGTGTCTACAAAATAGGGGATAGACTTATGGCATCTTTTTTTTTTACTAGTAATGATGGCAATCTGCGTCGGACATATCATACACTTTTGACAAATTTTTGGGACCATTCACATTTATAAAGCCATCAGTGCTACAAAATTGATTTGATTACTGTGTAAATGTGACTGGCAGGAAAAAGGTTAACACCAAGGCCAATCAAGGGGTTAAATGTGTGTCCTAGGGAGTTATTCTAACTGTAGGGGGAGGGGACTGACTGGGGGAGGTGACCGATCGGTGTCCCTATGTATGAGGAACACACCATCGGTCTCCTCTCCCTGACAGGATGTGGATCTGTGTGTTTACAAACACAGATACATGTCCTTGTCTGTGTAACTGGCGATTCCGGGTGCCTGGAGGTCATTGCGGCCGCCAGGCAATCGCATCACACCCGAGTGACACGACAGGCGCGCACACCCCCTAGCGGCTGGGAGGCCAGGGGACGTCGTATGACTGCCGGCCAGGATGGCAGAGTAACCTTGCGGCCGTCATTTTCATAAATGCGTGATGGGAAGTGGTTAACACAGTGTCGGAAAGCTTAAGAAGACAAGTGGACAATCAATGAAGATGGATGTGAAGCAGTTTTCTTTACTGATGGAGTGGTAAGGATGTGGAGCACCTTTCCACAAGTGGCGGTGTAAGTGGGTATTGTTGATAATTAAAACACAACTCTCCTAGATGGGCATCTTAATGCATGCAATATGAAGGCATGTGCTAAATGGTAGCGACACATACATACACACTCATACACCCACACAGATTGAACTGGATGAATTGATGTCAAGCCAACTGTGTAACTATAAGTAACCATAAGCGACACTAAAGTTAATTATTTTTTTATTTTTTTAAATAACAAACATGTAATACTTACCTCCACTGTGTGGCTCATTTTGCATACAGTGGCTCCGATCTATGTCTTCTGGGGTCCCTCAGCGGCTCCCGTGCATAGGATGTATTAAGGTGAAAAAATTTTTTTTAACTTTACAACCCCTTTAACTAGATGCTGACCAGCCGCCACAGTTCTACGGCGGCAGGTCGTCTCTCCTGCGCGAGAGCCCGTAGCTCTACGTCGGCTCTCGACGCGGCCACTAGGGGCGCGCGCGCCCCCCGCTCGCTCCTGACTCCCGCGCCCGGCAGTCGCGATCACCGCCGGGCACCGGCGATCGCTCGTTACAGAGCGAGAACCGGGAGCTGTGTGTGTAAACACACAGCTCCCGGTCCTGTCAGGGGAGAAATGCCTGACCGTATGAACAGCGACCAGTCATTTCCCCTAGTGAGTCCACCCCCCTACAGTTAGAACACACCCAGGGAACATACTTAACCCCTTCCCCGCCCCCTAGTGTTAACCCCTTCCCTGCCAGTGACATTTTTATAGCAATCAATTTCTTTTTTTTAGCACTGATCGCTATAACAATGCCAATTGTCCGAAAAATGTGTCAAAAGTGTCCGAAGTGTCCGCCATATTGTCGCAGTACCGGAAAAAAAATCGCTGATCGCTGCCATTACTAGTAAAAAAATAAAAATATTAATAAAATAAAATATTAATAAAAATGCCAAAAACTACCCTCTTTTTTGTAAACGCTATAACTTTTGCGCAAACCAATCAATAAACGCTTATTGCAATTTTTTTTTACGAAAAATATGTAGAAGAAATTGTATCGGCCTAAACTGAGGAAAAATTGTTTTTTTATATATTTGTGGGGGTTTATTATGGTAAAAAGTAAAAAAAAAATATTTTTTTTCAAAATTGTCGCTCTATTTTTGTTTATAGCGCAAAAACTAAAAACCACAGAGGTGATCAAATACCACCGAAAGAAAGCTCTATTTGTGGTAAAAAAAAGGACGCCAATTTTGTTTGGGAGCCACGTCGCACGGTCAGTTAAAGCGACGCAGTGCCGAATCGCAAAAAGTGCTCTGGTCTTTGACCAGCAATATGGTCCGGGGCTGAAGTGGTTAAAGCGGGGGTTCACCCTATCGACGGGAAATTTTTTTTTTATTTTATTTTACCTTAAAATCAGGCATTGTAGCGCGAGCTACAGTATGCCTGTCCCGAATTTTTTACCGCCGTACTCACCTTGTAGTCGTCCATCGAAGATTCCGGGGAATGGGCGTGCCTATGGAGACGGAGGATGATTGACGGCCGGCTCTGGCGCGTCACGCTTCTCCGGAAATAGCCGAAATAGGCTTGGTCTTCACGACGCGTGCGCATAGCCTGTGCGCAGGCGCCGTGAAGAGCCGAGACCTACTCCGGCTGTCTTCGGGGAGAGTGACGTGCCAGGGCCGGCCGTCAATCATCCTCCCTCTCCATAGGCACGCCCATTCCCCGCGGGAGCCGGAATCTACGATGGACGACTACAAGGTGAGTACGGGGTTAAAAAAATCGGGACAGGCATACTGTAGCTCGCGCTACAATGCCTGTCTCGATGGTAAAATGTGTCGGGGGGGGGGGGTGAACTACCGCTTTAAGGAAGGCATACTTTTCTTGGTATCTGTCAAGAAGATCAAGAACATGGCCATGCCCGAACACCTGCGCCATGCACAGAGCAGTTTGTGGATCACTACACAGAGTCAGGGCTGTGCGTGCTTTCAAGTGTGTGCCTGCACATTAGCGTGAATTAGCATGCATGTCCAGCACTGGCTTTTGGCGGGCAGTGGCCTACATAACGCATAACAGAACTTGGCAGTATTGCTGAGTGGTAGACAGCTTCAGTGACTTGTTACCAGATCTGCATTCAGATTAGCCAGTGTTTTGACCTGGCTTGCTTTCTGACTCTGCTTGATTCCAATCTCCTGTTGCTGACCTTGGCTTGTGTTTTGAAACCCCAGCCTGGCTTCTGATTCTGCCTTTCAAACAGGCACCTCCTCTGCCCAATTGTTGCAGACCCTGGCTTGTTTTAACTATGGCCTTGATTCCTGCATTTGCAAGTTTCTGTGTGCCATCTCCGTGACAGTTACTTGGTAACAATGTGAACGACAATCTTCCATTTGAGGACACAGATGGCAAAATCTGTATAGATTTATTTTTGCATTAGTGCCCACAGGTAGGATTTTCCTTCACACCCATCTGGACAGTGGTATTCTCATGCCAAATTATTTTTTAAATCCATCAGATAAGAAATAAGGAGAAGATTCCAAAATGGGGGCACAGAAATAAAAGGTTGTCTAGGTCCCAACCATCCCAAATTGGCTGAATTTGGGATATAGTGAAGTAGTATAACAACATCTTATTAGCAGTATAGCCTCTCATTTAATATGGCACCCCACAGTGCCAATTTGACCTTGCCCTTAAATATTGCTGTGAGCTAACTGTTCACTTCTAACTCTTCTTATTGAAAAAAGTATATTCTACTGTGTATTACTTTGGATGCATTTAAGTTTTAGGTTATTAATTTCCAGAAAATGGAAGCATGTGGTCACATAATATGTTCTAAATGTTTAATTTCATCATGGTGTTCCCAGCTAATGTCTGCTAGAGCATCCGATTGTAGACATCTACTGGAAATGTAGTAACTGATACACCTGAGACAAATTGCATTATTTTTTTTATTTTATTTTTTATTATAAATGAACTCACAATATTATCTGCTAGGAAATAAAGAGCAATGACTGTCAATCAGAAAAAAAAAAAACATTTTAAGCATTAATAATGGCCCTTTCATATAGTGCCTGTAAAATATTATCTTTTTCTGTGCAGCCAGATCTTGTAATAAATTATATATTATAAGACCAAGTGTTTATATAGCGGCAACAATGTATGCAGTGCTTTACATATATATATATATATATTTGTTCACATCAGCCCCTGCCCTTAGCCCAGGTTCACACTGACAGTGTGTCAGGTCTGGGCTCAGCCCTTCCTTCCCTGAGCTGGCTGCTCAGCTATCAGATGATTCCCAGCTTCCATCTCTCCACAGTGACTCATCTGTTGATGATCTGGCTTGTCAGTCCTGCCTACTTAAGCCTTCCAGTTCACTTGCTCTCTGCCTTCACCTTGGTCAACATCACAGAGACTATCGCCTGCATGCCTGTTGAAGACTTGCTTGGCTGACCCATCCCTTCTGGCTCCTGATCCCACTACGTTCTCTGGCTCTATGACATTTGGCTCAGCTGACTATACGATCTGGTTCCTGAACTCTGGCTATGTTTTGACTATGCTTACTCCTTTTATATTTTTTATTATTATTATCATTATTAAACAAGTGTGATTTAACTGTACTTCTGTCTCGGTCTGATTCATGGTTTCTGACACAGCGGGAATGAAATAGTGCAAGTTCAGCTGAACTCGCACAATTTCATTCCCGCATGTCAGTCCCGAGTTTGGGGGGAAATTTTAGAGACATCTGTGTGGGTTGCTGCACAGATGTCAATGGAAATTGCACCCCAAAGGTCACCAAAATCAGTGACTGCAAATGCGGCATTGCACCAATTTGAACGGTAGAAAATACCCATGCAGCTAAGTTAGGTAAAAGAAACACTTCCTCAGCAAACTCCTTAAAATAGCTCACACTCCGCTATCAGATAAACATAAAAAAAATATGCACATCATGGAATTTTGGAAATGCATTATTTCATACAATACTTAGAACAAATAAAACTATTCATATACTGTAAATCTAACACACACATATATATATATATATATATATATATATATATATATTTCCTCACTTCTGATCTACTCCAATCCTCAGCATATTTCCTTCTGTTCATAGCTACAAGCCATTTACTGGAGGAATGTACTGTAGAAAGTTAATTATAATTGTTGGTATTTAGTTGACCAAGTAAGGGGCATACTGTAATAGTTATTTTTTTTGCTATGGAAATGCATGTATCCTTAAAAGAGAGCTGTACAGGGAAACTATAGATGCAACCACTACTAGTATCTCCAGCTGCCTAGCCGTCCAATTCTGATCCAATGGCTTCAAAATTTTCCAAGGCACTGACCTAGAATAAATATGCATAACAGGACTTTATTCTGACTCTATAATCTGCTAGTGTGTTAATATCTGCCTAATTATTTATGGAAATTTATAGAAAGGATTTTGTTGGAGGCAGCCAGGTAACTAGTAGACTTAGAAGCAGGACATCAATGACAGATGCTTTCTTGCCCTTTATCTGGCCCTTGAGGCACCATTCCTTCCACAGACACCAGTGATATGGCACCGTTCCTCCCACTGACACAAATGATGGGGCACTGTTCCTCCCCTAAATACCAACATTGGGGCCCTTCTCCTCCCACTAAAACCAATAAGGAGGCACCATTTACTTCCACTGGCCACAGTCCTGCCCCTATTTTCTAGAGGAAAAGCCTGAAGGACAGTTAACTGGCCCTTGGTTTGAAAAGTTTGAAGACCCCTGCTCTAAGGTTTATCATAATGTCACAGAATAAACAATACACATCAACAATGATCATTCGGGAGAAGTACTGTTAGGAAAGGTAGACAATGATGTCAACAAACTGCTTAAGGTCCCTTTTTAGACACTTAATTTTACAAGATGGGAGATTGCCTTTAAATTGAAAACCAATACACTGCTAATTGGGTCTTAGTGGATAAAATTCCTTAATTAATCCCGCTACATTCTATAAATCAGTTATCTTAATTGGGGCTGCTCAAGGAAATCTTATTTTTGACCTAGTCAAAATAACCAAATAGCTTGATCACTTCTCTAAGAAAATTGTAAACAAAAAGATAATCTAATGCTCAACGCTGTATCCTGGCCTAAGGCCAACAAGGCCCAGGCCTAGGGTAGCACTTTGCATGGGGGCAGCACAGAAAGAGTCCCCATTGGCTTGTGCTACACTGTTAGTGTAACGCAAGTTGCTTCCTCCTATCAGCCTGGACCACAAACCTTCCTCACTGTGCTATATGTTTTCTGCTGCACCATTGGAATGGTTATATCTTCTTAGTCCTCTCCATAAAATTATCAGAAATGTGTGCTAAAAGAAGAACTATAGGCAGCATGTATTTTTTTGGGATAGAGTAGGGGGGGTTCATAGTTCCTGTCAGTTTACTTTTTACCATCTCTGACCCATTGCAAAGATTTCCCTCCACTTCCTGCCCCATAGCCAAACAGGAAGTGAGAGGAAATCTATTCTATTCAAATTAAGGGAATTCATTGCTTGCCCCCTCCCCCCAAGCCCTAAGAACTAGTGTCCCCACTCAAAAAATTCAGGGTGGGTCTTAAACAGAAAGGGGTGTGGCCTTGACAGGAAGGGATGGGTAATATTTAAATTATCGGGTGCACAAGTTTAGTCAGGCCTAGGGCAGTACACAACCTAAATACACTACTGCTAATAATCTATACTATTAGTGTATTCTTGGGAAATGTAATACATGGAGGATTTGGGAAGTAAGACTTCCTAAATCCTCCCCCTTAACCACTTGCCGTCGCCGCACCGTCATTATACGTCCACAAGGTGGCTCTCCTAGGCGAGACCACGTAAATGGACGTCCTACCTCTTAGCCGCCACTAGGGGCGCACGCGCGCCGCCGGAGGCGCGCGCGCGCGCCCCCCGCTCGCCCCCGACTCCCGTGCGTGTGCCCGGCGGGCGCGATCGCCGCCGGGCACACGCGATCGCTCGGTACAGAGCGGGGAACGGGAGCTGTGTGTGTAAACACACAGCTCTCGTTCCTGTCAGCAGGGGAAATGCTGATTTTCTGTTCATACAATGTATGAACAGAAGACCAGTGTTTCCCCTAGTGAGGCCACCCCCCCCCCCCACAGTAAGAACACACCCAGGCATACTTAACCCCTTCCCCGCCCCCTAGTGTTAACCCCTTCACTGCCAGTGGCATTTTTATAGTAATCTAATGCATTTTTATAGCACTGATCGCTATAAAAATGCCAATGGTCCCAAAAATGTGTCAAAAATGTCCGAAGTGTCCGCCATAATGTCGCAATACCGAAAAAAAAATCGCTGATCGCCGCCATTACTAGTAAAAAAAATATTAATAAAAATGCCATAAAAATACCCCCTATTTTGTAAACGCTATAACTTTTGCGCAAACCAATCAATAAACGCTTATTGCGATTTTTTTTACGAAAAATATGTAGAAGAATACGTATCGGCCTAAACTGAGGAAAAAAAATGTTTTTTTATATATTTTTGGGGGATATTTATTACAGCAAAAAGTAAAAAATATTCATTTTTTTCAAAATTGTCGCTCTATTTTTGTTTATAGCGCAAAAAATAAAAAACGCAGAGGTGATCAAATACCACCAAAAGAAAGCTCTATTTGTGGGAAAAAAAGGACGCCAATTTTGTTTGGGAGCCACGTCGCACGACCGCGCAATTGTCTGTTAAAGCGACGCAGTCCCGAATCGCAAAAAGTACTCTGGTCTTTGGGCAGCAATATGGTCCGGGGGGTAAGTGGTTAAAGAGGTTGTAAACCTTCAATTTCAAGTTGTACCTGTAGGTAAGCCTTTAATAAGGCTTACCTATAGGTATAGTACATATCTCCTAAACGTGTGCTGTTTAGGAGACATTTACTTTGTACTGCACTGATGATGTCATTGGGACGTGCCGTTTCTTCACTAGCGAGTGCCGTGACTGGCAGCTCCCGCACACGTGCATTGGGGTCACCAGTCACGCAATTCCGGTCAGTCACCGAGCTGGAGTCCACTGGAAAGGAAGAGGGACGAACATGGATGTGGCCTCCAGCGGGGACAGCGTGGGTTTCGTTTGCAGGTAAGTGTCACATAATGTGCTAGTATGCAATGTAAAGTTTTACCACCCTGTGCTACTTTTTAGTAACCGCCATAAAAAATGCCTTTGTAAACATGCTCACAAATTAAATTAACATTTAAACTTTTGCTAGGATCTAGTTTTAGTGATACTAAATTCTGAGAAAGACCATAGGAGCTTTCATCCTGCAAGAATGATAAGGAGCGTGCTTATCCTAAACAATCTCATAGGATGTTCTTTAAAAAATAGAATTCGAAACTGCAGCATTATTGAAGTAACCTGAAAAGGTTGACATAAAAAATAAATGTGGTCAAGAAAAAAAAATCAAGAAAAACCTCAAAGAAATTCAGAAAAAAAGCTGACTACAAGTTTTAGTGAGAGGCATACCAATATTACTGAGCGTTCATTGGAATCATCAGAATGTGCTTATCTGGTTTCTGTGAAAGAGCTGGGAGCATATCACTTCACTAATATATGATGTGAAATGGAATGTATAAAGTATGCCCTGTCAGTGATTTTACTGTAATGATTTATTCCTCTTACAGGAAACCACATAGGTAAATTGATTCACATATCGACAACATATTTCTCCATCAGTATGGTCATGGCCTCAAACAGTTATTCCTCCAGATAAAATACATAATAAAGCTTGATGGTTATAAAGGACTTGCCATATGAAAGTATGCACTACCAATAGGTACCGTTTTTCTTTATTCCCTTTCCTATCTCACTATGCTGCTTAAGTTTTTGTATTATTACTAGTATGTATGCTAGTTTTTTTCCCCTTATTACATCGTTTTCCACTGTTACAGTAAGAGAGCTGTACACTACAATGTAGGGAAAAAAAAGAGAAGCATTGGATTGCTACTGTATACATTTACAAATAACTCTTACTTCAGCTGATGGCAAGTTTTTTAAAGTGGTTGTAAACCCTCTTACACCACTTGTACCTACAGGTAAGCCTATAATAAGGCTTACTTGTAGGTACTGAAAATATCTCCTAAACCTGCACGGTTTAGGAGATATTTACCATATACTCTTGCACCATCATCATCGGCACATGTGCACTTTAGAAAGGGCACGATTGTGACATTTCTAAAGTGCCCCGAGCCACGTCCGGCGGCTCCCACAAGCATGTGCGTCAGTGACCAATCACACCGTCAGAACCTGCAAACCCAGAAATAACTCTGGGAGACATGTTGCCGGTCACAGCGGTGTACGGGACCGCTGCAACAGCTTTGATATAAGGTAAGTATTTCATAATGAGCTAGTATGCAATGCATACTAGCTCATTAGCCTTTGTCTTGCAGGTGTTTTTTTTTGTTCCCCCTCTTCTTTCATTCTTTTTTATGGGTTTGCAACCACTTTAAAGCCCCATTCACATTTCCCCAGGCCATTGTATTGCATTTTCCCATTTCCACTGCATGGTGCAGCCAAAAGGTTTTACACAATGTGGAGGTCTCTTGTTTTTTTTATGAATGTTGGAGTTTATAACCTGACATGTAGCCTGGCTGTTGTGGAGAACCTTGCTGCCTACTCCTGGATACCATCTTTGTGTTTTTTTAAATAACAAACATGTTATACTTACCTCCACTGTGCAGCTTATTTTGCACAGAGTGGTCCCAAACCTGGTCTTCTGGGGTCCCTCGGTGGCTGTCTCGGCTCCTCCCTGCAAGAAATAACCCCCTTCATGGGAGCTCGCTCCCATGGGGGTTAGTTCTTGCAGGCATGCTTCTGTGATACAGCCGGTGGCTATAGCGGCTCACTGTATTACTTGGCCCCCCCCGGTGCACCACGTCATTGGATGTGATTGACAGCAGCGCGAGCCAATGGCTGCGCTGCTATCAGTCCATCAACTCTAGCCAATCAACGGCCAGACTGAGCAGAGAAGACGACGTCGGGGGCGAGGGCAGCAGGTGAACAGGCTCAGGTAAGTAAAACGGGGGGGGGGGGGGCTGGGGGGGCCATAACTGTCAGATGTTTTTTCACCTTAATGCATAGGATGCATTAAGGTGGAAAAACACGAACCTTTACAACCCCTTTAAGTCAATTTTTAGATATTCCTTCACAATTACCATTGAAATTAAAGGGGTTGTAAAGGTAAATTTGGTTTTCCCTAAAGAGCTTCCTTTTCCTTAGTGCAGTCCTCCTTCACTTACCTCATCCTTCCATTTTGCTTTTAAATGTCCTTATTTCTTCTGAGAAATCCTCACTTCCTGTTCTTCTGTCTGTAACTACACACAGTAATGCAAGGCTTTCTCCCTGGTGTGGAGAAAGCCTCTTGAGGGGGGAGGGGCAGGCAGGCAATTCAGGACACTCTCTACTTTGCAGATAGAGAAAGGAGCTGTGTGTTAGTGGGTGTCCTGACACTCCTGTTCGCCCCCTCAGGAGGCTTTCTCCACACCAGGGAGAAAGCCTCACATTACTGTGTGGAGTTACAGACAGAAGAACAGGAAGTGAGGATTTCTCAGAAGAAATAAGGACAATTAAAAGCAACATGGAAGGATGAGGTAAGTGAAGGAGGACAGCACTAAGGTAAAGGAAGCTATTTAGGGGAACAAAAAAATTACCTTTACAACTCCTTTAACTTGTGCCTCTATTCACTATTTAAGTAGCTGACGGTTATGTCATCTTTCTATATTTGCACTTTATTATGCTGATATGTTATTGGCTGTTTAGTTACATTTAGCGCTGCACTTTTGTATCTCATTGTATTGCATTAACCCCTTCAAGGGGCCACGGCATACGGTTGAAAATTGGAAATCAGCCTTTTTTTAATGCAGTACTATGTGGCTGTGCTGCAACCTACTTTACTAATAAGGTTTGTTTGTTTTTTTTGCTTCAGAACTACAAATACAGGTCTATGAGAAAGAAAAAGAAGCCAAAAGTAGATCAAACGTGGGTTAACTGCAGGTCAAATAAACCTGCAAAAATTTCTACATTTCTTAGAAGGTCCTCAAACTAATCTCAAAAGCATTCTGCATTTGCCCATCAGCACTACCCCTAGTGTTGGCACGATTAGAGGTACAATTTTAAAAGAAAGAACATTTTGGTCAGGGGGACTTTAAATGAGGCCAATCACTGAATAGAGTAAGCACATATGATGTCATGCATGTTATTACTTGTATGAGGTTCTTACATAAAAATTACATTGGAATACAAATCTAAAATTAACACATAACAATACAACAAAAAGATCATGTAGTAATACATGTTTATTAATGCATAATAAAATGTGTGTTTTAGCATGTGATCACAATGCACAAAAGTAAAAAGAGGTTACATGTTTATGGGATAGGGTTCTCAGTTGCCTGAAATTCCTTTCTGTGTAATTATTATTTACTGTGTAGAACCTACACAAGTGTCATGTTGTCTAAAGTAGGCTGCTACAGCCCTACATAGTAATGGCTTTTAAATTATGTATCCAGAAACAGGATACATAAAAGGTTACCAGTCAGGTGTAGATACTAAAAGACACAGTTTGGCTGTTGTGCTTTTCTTGCAGCTGACTGGAAGTAGAAAAACATAAGGCTGGTTTGGGGGATTAATGAACCTCAAAATGGAGGCTTCTGTGTGAAGCTACAGTTCAGTGGCTGGTATACAACGATTAACTGGTAACTGTAAAGAACATTTTAAAAAGTCAGATCTAAAAGCAACACTAATGGGCTCTGCAGTCAACTGTTTTAATGGAACATAGCTGCTCATCAGTGAGCTGTAGAATAGTTGGATGAGTCTTCAGTGTTTTTCAGAAAGAGAAAGCTTTGCTGTGAGAGAGATATGCATCAATGCCTCAGTGCCTTTCAGAATGAGGAAATGTTGCTATATGAGGGAGACAATCAGTGAAATTGAAGGTAGTGTGAACGGGAACCTACAAGCTTGCTTTACCTAGGCATCGGTCCTGGATACCTAGAGGAAAACCCAACTAAGAGCATTCAAATGAAAAATAATAACTGTAGCAAGATGTTATAGGTTCCATTGCTGCATGTCCTTCCTAATTCTCAAGACAATCTGTTTTGAAGGATTCATGCCGCGTTCACACGATCATTTTTTAGCATGAAAAAAAAAACTTGTTTTTTTAGCATGTCCAAAAAACAACGTTTTCCCAACTTCATCATTAAAACAACGTTGCCCACACACCATCGTTTTAAAAACATGATCTAGAAAAGCGCGGTGACGTACAACACGTACTACGGCACTATAAAGGAGAAGTTCCATTCGCCTTTGGGCTGCTTTAGCTGATTCCGTGTTAGTAAAAGATGATTCGCGCTTTTCTGTCTGTTACAGCGTGATGAATATGCTTACTCCATTATGAACGGTAGTTTTACCAGAACGAGCGCTCCCGTCTCATTACTTGCTTCTGAGCATGCACAGGTTTTTTACGGTCGTTAAAGCCCACACACGATCATTTTTTTACAACCCGAAAAACGACATTGTTTAAAACTACGTTAAAAAATGCAGCATGTTCGATTTTTTTTTTTGTCGTTTTTCAGAACCTGAAAAATGATGTGTAGCCCACACACAATCATTTTAAATGACGTTTTTGAAAAACAACTTTTTTTCATGCCGAAAAATTATCGTGTGTACGCAGCATAAGGCAGGATTTGAACCTTTGCATTTTTAGTGTCTTTTGCAGATTTGCACTACAGAACATGTTCCGTAGGAAACCATGCTAAATGGACTATAGTAGCAAAATGCAAAAAGCACAAAAAATGCATAGGTGTGAATCCAGCCTAAAAAAAGACTACAAATTCTGCAGTCAGATTTTGAGAATGTTTGCTCCCTGGCATGCAGCGAATGCTTTAATTTTGATGCTCTCTTGGTCACTTACCCAACTCAGCTATAGATATAAGTAGTTCTGATGTCATTTCGACAGCATGCTTAGTCTGTGTCTGTGACACAAAGGTAATCAGGTCAGACACAGACAGGTACCTAGCATTTTCAAAAAGATGGTTGCAGTGGCAGTCCCCATATATCTCTCATGACAGATACTTTAGGGATTGATTTACTAAAACTGGAGAGTGCAAAATCAGGTGCAGTTCTGCATAGAAACCAATCCGCTTACAGTTTTTTTTTTCAAAACCTAATTATACAAGATGATTGGCTATCAGGGCCATCTTTAAGGCAGGGCAAAAGGGGCAGCTGCCCTGGGCCCTGTCATTGTTGTGGAGCCCAAAGCAGCTGCCTCATACTTGCCAACTATCCCAGTTTAAATTTTGTTGAAGTTTTAGTCCTGTGTTGTGTCCTGATCAGAGCTTTTTTTCTCAGAAAATAGGTGCAGGAACTCAATCATGACCCCGTTCAGATTTCACAAACAGTAGAAGGGTCTTAAAGTGGCATTAAATACCAGGATTGCATTACATACAGAGTGTAGAGTTCAGGGGGGGTTACACACAGAGTGCAGAGCTGTCACTTGTAAACACAGAAACCAGACTTCTGTGTTTACAAGTGATTGTGGTGAGCCGGCACCAAAGGGTCTGGGCCAAAGGTGGTGGAACCGAGTTCCCCCAAGTTCCCCCTGAAAAAAAGCCCTGGTCCTGATATCTCAATGTGAAGTGCTGCTACTAATGCTGCCCAGCTCTGCCCTATTGTTGTGTACAGATGACTCACCTGCAGACCCTGTGTTTACATGTAAATAACGGTGACATTCATATGTAAATAGCCAAGACTGGTGGCATTCATATGTAAATAAAGGCGCCATTCATATGTATATCATGCCCCTCTGCAGTGAAGAGGTGATGTGCTGTAGCCTCTAGCAACCAATCAGTGAGCAATATTACTGTACAGTAATCTCTAGCAAACAAACAAGAAGAAATGATGTGCTGTAACCTCTAGTAACTGATCAGTGAACCACAATGTTTGCTGTAACCTCTAGCAACCAGTCAGTAAGTGATAATGATATCCTGTAACCTCTGGCAACCAATCACTGCTTGATTTGATACAGTAAACTTATTTTAAGTCTAGCTGATATTTATTGTATGTCTCAGAGCAGGTGGAGAGCAAAATTGCATGGGAGGGGGGCCCTAAGAAATGTTTGCCCAGGATCCAATCAACAATAACGACGGCCCTGTTGGCTACTATGCACAGTTGCACCAGATTTTGCACTTTCTAGTTTTAGTAAATCAACCCCTTTAAGTGATATTATTCCAATGACCATGTTTGCACACATTCAATGCCTACTGCAGCAGTCATCAGTTTCACTGCAAATGCAATTTGCTTTTCAACAGCCAACCTAAGCAAAAGCTCAGCTGAACCACTAGTATTTATTGGGGGGTAATTTACTAAAGAAAAATCCACTGTGCACTCGCCGTAGATTTGAGGGGGACATGCAAAGAAAAAAATAAAATATATATATATATATATATATATATATATATATATATATATATATATATATATATATATATATATATATATATATATATATATATATATATATAAATTTTGTTCCTTGTACAGTACATGATTGGATGCTAAAATCAGCAGAGATTCCCCTCAGATTTACAGCGACTGCACTTCCAAGTGCACTTGTAGTGCAGAGTGGATTTGTCTTTAGTAAATCAACCCTGTTGCTTTGCCGAGCTTGGCACTCACAGAATGTACACCCTCTTCAGACATCACCCTACAAGACTTGCCCAAAGAAATCATACACAACACCGAGAGCTATCTAGTAAGAGGATAGTACTTTATCGTCTTTAACCACTTCCATACAGGGAATTTTCACCCCCTTCCTGCCCAGACCAATTTTTAGTTTTCAGTGCTGTCGCACTTTGAATGACAATTGCGCGGTCGTGCGACGTGGCTCCCAAACACAATTGTCACCCTTTTTTTCCCACAAATAGAGCTTTCTTTTGGTGGTATTTGATCACCTCTGAAAACGCAATAAGCGTATTTGATCGGTTTGCGTAAAAGTTCTAGCATCTACAAAATAGGAAATAGAATTATGGCATTTTTTACTAGTAATGGCGGCGATCTGGAGTTTTTTTTTTTTATTGTGACCGTGACATTGTGACGGACATATCGGACACTTGACACATTTTTGGGGCCATTCACATTTACACAGCGATTAGTGCTATAAAATGCACTGATTACTGTGTAAATGTGACTGGCAGAGAAGGGGTTAACACTAGGGGGCGCTGAAGGGGTTAAATATGTTCCCTAAAGTGTGTTCTAACTGTAGGGGGAGGGGACTCAAAGTACAGAGGAACACACATCGGTCTCCTCACCGCTGACAGGACATGGATCTGTGTGTTTACACACACAGATCCATGGTCCTGCCGTGATTGCGGGTAATCGCGGGTGCCCGGCGGACAATCGCGGCCGCCGGGCACGCGCATCGGGACCCAAGGAATGCGGCGCGCGCGTGCCCCCTAGCGGCCGGAAAAGACAGGACGTCATATGACGTCCAGTCTGAAAGACGAAGGGTCCCCACCGACGTCATTTTACTATGGCTCGGTGGGGAAGTGGTTAAAAAGTCTTTATCTGAAAACATACATTTGCATCATCATAAGGATGAACCCCCAATCAACCCTAATATGACTAAGGTTTATTCTGTTATTATTACCCAAATGCTCCAAGTTTTACATTATAATTATATCTGTGAATTTGTTCTTATAAATATATATACAGTTCTACAACTGAACAAAGCTTATCAACCTAATCATCACTATTAACGGAAGCTTCCCATGAGGACAATTGTTCCAATGACACATGTCCAGGAGATTTGCTTTATTTTGGAGAACTTTCATTTCCTGTTGTGTTTACACAACACAAGGGAAATATCCCCCATGGGACACAGGTAGCAAGAAAAATAACAGGGTTTTTCATAATTTCCTGCTCTATCCAAAATGAAAATAAAAAATAAAACATTGGCTTGACTACTGCAGCCACCCTAAGCAGGAGTGTCTACATTTAGTTTTGTATGTATGCTAATTTATAGTGTGTGTCTAGTTCAGCTTGGCTATTAGTTCTCAGTTCTGTCAGTAGGTGGCACTGTCACCTGGTATTAGTGTGAGATCACACAGTAGGTATGGCTTATGATGAATATTCATATCTTTTCCCAGCCCACCACTAGGTTTTTCTTTTGACAGTGGTGCATTATGGGAAAGGTTATAAATATCTGGGGTTGTCTGATGCAAGCTCTCTTCCCCTCCCGGTTTTGTCTGGGGAGGGTGTATGATCTGAAGCTGCTTCTTTAGGGCCAGGTGACTAGGCCTAGAGTTTGGGCCTGAAAGCAGGTGCAAGATGGAGGATGGTTGACTCTCCAGCATCTCCTCTATTTGCAGAAATAAAGTGGAGAGGCGTATGTGCAACTGAAGAGCAGCATGTACTGCGCTGGAGATGGGGTGCCTATGAGCAAAAATCACTTGTGTCATTATGTGTTTATATACAGTGCATACATATTTACATATATATATATATATCTAGATAGATATAGATAGATATAGATAGATATATATGTGTCTCAAGTAAATGTAAACAATCGTGCAAAATGATCATTTATTCTTAAAGAACTTAGATAACGAGTGCTGGCAAAATTAACTCAATTCACAGTTGTTTCAGAGTGGAACTTTTGAACCTGAAAGTTTTGCACTTGCTAGGCAGGTGATTAGCAATAAAAGACAGAATGATGTGAAGCCAGTAATAGGCACTCTCAGAAATCCCATAAGGATCATTCTGACTCAGTCACTAGGAAAGCTTTCATGGCATATTCACTGAAAGAGGCAACAGAGCACAAGAGAACTGTGTTCAGTTAAAAGCTGCACTTTATCAAATCCCTTTAAACAGGTTAGTAGCTATCACAGCACTTTCAAGAAGAACTGATTTTATTAACAGCAAAAAACAGAAGTCTAAAATCTGAAATAACTATTGTTTGAAACACTTCACATAGTCTTAGCTAGATATATATATATATATATAGATAGATACATAGATAAATAGAGATAGAATCTCTCTCTCTCTCTCTCTCTCTCTCTATATATATATATATATATATATATATATATAAAAAAATATATATATATATATATATATATATATATATATATATATATATATATATATATATAAAAAAAAAAAAATATATATATATATATATATATATATATATATATATATATATATATATATATATATATATATATATATATATATATATATATATATAAAAAATAAATGTGGGATGGGGCACACATTTTATAAACAGATTTTTAAAAACGATTCATTTTCTGCAGTCTTTTATATACAGCTAAAAAAAAATCCAAATACTTTTAAGATTAAACTTAATAATAATATATATATATATATATATATATATATATATATATATATATATATATATATATATATATATATATATATATATATATAAAGTTTAATCTTAAAAGTATTTGGATTTTTTTTTAGCTGTATATAAAAGACTGCAGAAAATGAATCGTTTTTAAAAATCGGTTTATAAAATGTGTGCCCCATCCCACATTTTTTATGTGCTGTCAACAAACTTTGACACGCACCCTAACTTTAGGGAAGTTTCAGGGAAAAAAACTATTCACAGTCCCCTGTGTATAACACGCAGGCACCGTTTCCCCTTTATTTTCAGGGTAAAAAAGTGAGTGTTATACACCAATAAATACATATAGGTCCTTTACAATTTTTCATTTGTTTACAAACTGCAGTCTAAGGCGCATTTGCGCCAGCTAGCAGTGTCTGTAGATGTGTATTGGAGTGTAGTTGACAATGAATGGCAACGCATCACTACAAGGATATACACTGTGTATATAGAGTATGACAAGTTGGGTATTTTGTAGATCATTGGTAGTGCACAACAGTGAGTTTACTCCACATCAGAAGTGTCTTTTCAGGGATTTTTTTGCCCACTTTTATTTAAAAGGAATCAAAGTTCACAAATGAATAGCATCCCACACGCAAGGGGTTCTCACCACCAGTATTATAAAACATAGAGTTCAGCCCTCTGGTGGCAGCTTACTGCTCCGAGTAGTACCGCTTGGTCCTCCTGACCAACAAAACACGTCCCAGTGTTTGTGCACAGATGCTGTACCTCAGCTCTGCATCTTCTTTGCAGCTTTTCGGCCGATCTGCCCCTCATGGACTCTGTCTTAGGCTCGGGCCTTGGTCTGTCCTGACCTGTACAGTACAGTGCCTGTGAGCACACACCTACATCATTAGTGTGCCCGTTTTCTAGAAAACCTGTCCAGACCGCCATTTTAAACAGTGGCACTGGCTTGCAGTGCCACAAAGCATACCTGTATTAAAAAAAAGTCAACTATTTTCAATTGAGTTCAATGACATTAGAAAATTAGTTGTTTGGCTAAATCAAATCACTCTCTCCTTGTGTTGAATCAGAATTAAAACACACCTAGCCTCGCTGCCACCAAAATCTTCACCTGGACTTTAGAATCTTTGGCAATCTAGATTGACAAGGCTAGAGCGATGTGAACATGGGAGTTTATTTCGGCACTTAGGTGTGCTGAAAATATATACTGAACTGAGCATGTGTAGCTCAGTCTACATTCAATGAAGATTTCAAACAAGCAGTTAATGTTGTTTTATTAAAGAAGAGACATGCTATGTTTACTTTGCAGAAGAGCCTTTATTTTTCAGTTTAGTTCCACTTTAAAAATTAGTAAATTAAGCATAAATTTTGCTGTAGTGTGAACAAACCCTAGATCTCTAAAACTAAAAGGCACACTTGACAATCTCAGAACAAGAACAGAAGTCCCCCCTATGGGGACACATACAATTTAACCACTTCCATACAGTGCACTTATACACCTTCCCGCCCAGACCAATTTTTAGCTTTTTTGTGCTGTTGCACTTTGAATGACAATTGCGCGGTGATGCTACACTGTACCCAAACAAAAATTTTTTCATTTTGTACCCACAAATAGAGCTTTCTTTTGGTTGTATTTGATCACCTCTGGGATTTTTTTTTCTGCAAAAAAAATAAAAAAGACCGAAAATTTAAAGAAAACAAGTTTTTTTTTGTTTCTGTTATAAAACATAGTAAATAAGTAAGTTTTCTCCTTCACTGATGGGCACTGATGGTATTGCACTGACGGGCACTGATAAGGCGGCACTGATGGGCACCGATGAGGTGGCACTGATGTGGTGGCATTGATGGGCACTAATATGCGGCACTGATGGGCGGCACGGATGGGCACGGATAGGCGGCACGGATGGGCTTGGATAGGCGGCATGGATGGGCTTGGATAGGCGACACGGATGGGCACGGATAGGCGGCACTGATAGGCGGCATGGATAGGCACTGATAGGCGGCATGGATGGGCACTGATAGGCGGCACGGATGGGCACTGATAGGTGGCACGGATGGGCATAGATGGGCACTATCGTATGTGTTGTACTAAAGGATGCCAATCAGTGCCAAACAATGCCTGCCAATCAGTGATGCCCATTGTGGGCACTGATTGGCATCCATTTTGTGTGTCCTTCTCATCCCTGGTGGTCTAGGGTGACACTTTTTTTTTTTTTGCATCCCTGGTGGTCTAGTGGGCATCCCTGGTGGTCCAGTGGGCATCCTCGGGGGGGCTGTGCTGATAATCGATCAGCACAAACCCCTGCTGTCTGACAGACGCGAGTGAGGAAAAGCCGATTACCGGCTTTTTCTGTTTACATCGGGATCAGCCGTGATTGGACACGGCTGATCACGTGGTAAAGAGAGTCTCCGTGAGAGACTCTTTACCTTGATTGGTGTTGCGGGGTGTCAGACTTACACCCTGCAACAACGATCGCCGCGATGCGTGCCCAGTCAGGATTCTACAACCACTTTGCCGACGTCAATATGTCATTGGCGGGCGGCAAGTGGTTAAACACAAAAATATCCTCAAAAACCACAGCATTTAAAAAAAAAACTGATATTGTAACCTTTCACTTTTCCACAAACCATCTAAAGCTAATGTGTGTCTGGAGCTAAGCTTTAAAGAAGTATGATACCTCCAGTAATTTTTATTTTATTTAATATATATGTTTAAAAACCCAAACCAGTTGAATCTGCAGCACTGTGTAGATTTCTTAAGAGAGTTAAAAACTCATACGATTACTTAGGAGTGATCTCTGTTGTCTGCTTTGCACCTGAATGATCTGTTTGTTGCTGGGTGTGTGCTGCCCTGACATGATTATACATTTTATATATATTTATTCAAAAGCACTAGGCACTTCTACAGACAAGACGGGCCCTACAAAATATTTCCTGTTTTTTTAATCAGCAGAGAAGATGAAGAAAGTAAAGCTGATTATTATGTGCAAAAAAAAAAAAAAAAAACATGCATAAATTCACACTATAATGCTAGGGGTTTGGATATTCCAGGTACAGTGTTATACAAACCTTGACTGCTGATGGAAGGCTCAAGGGAGGAAGAAATGTTAAATTATTCTTATGGGATCTTGTTTCTGTTCATGTATTTACTACTCGTTAGTTATATGTATAATAAGCATTATGATTAAGGCATTAAGATGATCTATCACAGCTAGTTTTTACATAAAATGCAACCATATATAAAAAGTACAATATTAATTGTAAACAATATTGTTTTTATTGACCATATATTGTAATAATTTGTTGCTTGATTTATATGCAGTTTAATTTTCACCCACCTACTTTACTTTTTGCTTTAGCCCCCACCTCTCAATTGTCAATAAATGTACAGTATATTTATTGCAGTTTGCAAGGTCTTTTCCACCATATTAGTTCTGTAATAATGAAGGCAGAAAGTACCAAAAAAAGTTCAGTAAATTATTGGCACACAATGCAATCCTCTGTCTCGCATTGCATTACAGCTGTGGTGTCTTGGTGACAAAGTAAAAAAAAAAATGTTGAGAATTTTGTTGTCACAATTACTTTTGAACAATTTGAGACATCTAAAGTTAGATCAGACCAGGAGCTCTAATAGTCTTTAAAAAAGGGTGGGCTAGAGGTGCAGAGCACTGCGCCCTGAGCCCACCCAGTTGTGTGATGTGTACTGTGGTGGTTGGAACAGAGGTGGAGGCGGGGTTGCTGGCGGCAGCCAATGAGTGTGCAGTCTCCAGCGGTGACGTGCAGAGCAGCCCGAGCAAAGAGAAGAAAGATGGAATGGCGCGGCCTGTCCTCCTCTCAAGGAGGGGAAGCGATCCTAGATGGGGTAAGTACAAACCGACTGTCATCCTCTGTTCCCTCACTGTGTGTCTGCTGCTAGCAGATCAGTGACAAGAGCGGTATCTGTGTAAACCCCACCCTCCTGGCAGTGCCCCACCGTGACTGATTGGGGGGGGGGGTTGGGTATGGTGGTGGGTGCCGTCCGTGGGGAGGGGGGTGTCTGATGATGTCTGTGACCCGACCGAGGTCGGGTGACAGCTGCCATTGGATCAGACCAACCTCCAGTGAATGAATGTTAGCCATGGATAGCAGTTCCATTTTGCCAGGTAGATGGCGCCATTCACGGACGTCTTACGCAAACAACGTAATTTTTTAAAATTTCGACGCGGGAACGACGGCCATACTTAACATTGGTTGCCCCTCATAATAGCAGGGGCAACTTTACGCGTCGGAAAGGCTACGGAAACGACGTAAATTCTCTGCGTCGAGCGCGCGTACGTTCGGGAATCGCCGTAATTTGCTAATTTACATAAGCGACGGGGAAAACGACGTCCGCGACACCTAGCGGCGGGAAACAAAATTGCATTTTAGATCTGACAGCGTAAGAGCCTTACGCCTGTCAGATCTAATGGGTATCTATGCGTAACTGATTCTAAGAATCAGTCGCATATATACCCGGGGCCAGATGAGGAGTTACGACGGCGCAAATGGTGTTGCGCCGTCGTAACGCTTTTGAGAATCTGGGCCTCTGTGTTTGTGTTTGTCTAGAGCGGAGACAGAACCCCTTTACTACTTAAATAGTTCATTGATCCATAATATAATGCAGATTTTGCAGATTTTGATTTGCCAGATCAGCAGCAGAGTGAATCTGTGGGTTACTTCTATAGTGTGAAGTTGGCTCCTATTCTGGATAGCAGGGTGCCAGTGACTATATTGCCGCCATTTTTTTAATTGGTCATTAAAAACGATCGTGTGTAGGCTCCAGAGCATTTTTCTTGACATGAAAAATGTCCTTTAAAAATTTAGAACCTGCTCTATTTTTTCTCGTTGTTTTTCTCGTCGTGAAAAACGGTCGTGTGTAGGCTTTAACGATGGGAAAAAAATGTGCATGCCCAGGAGCAAGTTATGAGAAGGGAAATTTGCATAATCAGCCCAAAGGGTGATGCCATTCGAATAGAACTTCCCCTTTATAGTGCTGTTGTACGCGTTGTACGTCACTGCGCTTTGCTCGAGCATTTTTTTTTCATGATCGTGTGTATGCAAGGCAGGCTTGACAAGAATCATGTTGAGAAAAATGTTGTTTTTTTCCATGACATGAAAAACGGTTGTGTACGTGGCATAACAGTTTCTTTGCTTGCTACAAATTGTTGCCATTAGTTACTTGTGGCAAGGAATCACTGCTACAAAATTGCCCATCTGACATGGCCCTAAGCTTGCTCTTAAAAGGAAACCGCCAACAAAAATGTGTAACCTTTCCCTGTTCCAACACCTGCACCTTTCTAATGGTCGGGAAGGACACACAATCCATTTGCGGGCCTATTGAAGGCCAACGGTGGTGGAAAGGGATAGAGCTAAATGGCAACCATGCATGATTTGGCCGCACTATTTCCCTTAAATTCTTGTCCCTAGAACACCTTGAATAGGTTTGCAGATTTACAAGATATGCTTGAACACTTGAACGTTTACTGCAGTCTTGATGAATATTGGAGATTGTAGAGTGAAACTCAACATGACACAAGAAAGAAATCAGGAAGTATTAATGAGCATCTCATTTAAAAGTGCTTTGTAATGTTGTCACTGGACTTCATTGGCTTGCTTTTAGTCATGGCCCTGTCTGCAGAGGTGTCATTTCATGTGTTTGTTGCAATTGTTTTCTCTGGTTTAAAATCCATGGTAATCAATTTTGTACACAGTTAATGGATTGTTTCCCAGTGAAGTTTCACCATCTGATTCATTTGAGTAATACACTTAAGTAAGTAAGTAGTAATTTAGACAACTAGGCCAAAGAACAAAATACAAAAAAAGTCTCATTAATTAAAATAAACTTTAGAACTTAACACAAAAGAACAACCTGTGGATATAAATGTATAAAGACTAGCAAATTGTCTGCATAATCATTAATGAAGTCATTTCAGTACAGGATGAATGTTTAATACTCCAAAATAAGAGTTACACATTGAACCATGTCATGAAAAAGAGCTTACGCCTGTGCTCTGTGCATGCACACAGTACAGTCCACAGAACTGTGCACAGGATTGAGACTGTGCATGTATCTACACGAGCATGTGTACATACACGTTTTAATAGGTTTGGAGCCCAGTGTTTTATTTAAGCACTTCAGGTCTCAGGATCATTGCTGAGTGGTTGTCAGTTCCTTCTGCCTGTGACCTGATCCTGTGTTTACATCTGTATCTGACCTGGCTTGTTTACTCTGTATGTTCCTGAACCCCTATTGGTGACTCTGGCTTGTGGCCAGACCTTGCCTCCTGCCTGCTGTTCCAGTACCTCCTGTTTGCCCGATACTGATCTTGGCCTGGCTCTGACATCGCTCCTTGTTCCTGATTCTGTACCTCTGCCGCTAGGTTATTGCCAACTGCTGCCTGTCTGACCATGCATCTGGAATCCATCAACTGACAGCTTGCCTGCTGCACTGTTTTCAGCTCCACATCTGCTACAAGATCTCCCGACCTGGATCTCATACAGGCACCTGTGCCACTCTGTGCCCGGTTATACCCTGTCATCAACCCCAGTGGAAATTGGAGAAGAAATATAAGGGAAGCCCTCTTGTCAACTCGTCCTTGACCACATATGTGACAACACCATAACTGATCTGAATTGACCTTCTGAGCAGAGGTGTAACTAGAACCTTCAGGGCTCTAGGGCAAAAAAAACCTGTAGGCCCCCCCGAACTAATGATCCTGAGACCCTTACCTCCAAGCCCAGGCCCCTTTACGCCCATCGTGGGCCCCTTTATTATGATCCCACAGTAGGACCCTTTCACATGTTCTGCAGTGGGCGCACTTCCTGCCATCTTGGAGCCCCCCACGGAGGTGGAACACCAGGGCCCAGTCACAAGTGTGACCCTGGTAGTTCAGCCATTAGGTGAGATACTCTTCATTGTCATGGAATGGGTGAAATGCTCTACAGTGTATCATGGGTTGGGTGGAATGCTCTGCAGTGTGTCATGGGATTAGTGAAATGCTCTGCAGTAACATGGGGTGGGTGCAATACTCTGCAGTGTATCATGGGATGGTTGAAATACTCTGCAATGCCTCATGTGAGGGGTGGAATGCTCTTCACACATATACAGATATAAAAAAAAAACACACACACACTATATATATATATATATATATACACACACACAGATTTTCCAAAAATCAGCAGTACAGTACTCTCAATCACACACACACATCCGGGTAGGGCACTGTAGGGGGAGGCAGAGAGAACAGCACTCTGGAAGACACCTCTCCCTCCTTTGCTTTCACTTTGCTGAGTGTGTTCACTGTCTGATGGAGCTCCTAGTGCTGATGTATGATGGGTAGTTTTATCTGACAGCCTCTCTCTATGAGCCTCACCACCGCCCCAGAGCAGGGGCTGGGTCACCATTGTGACCCCTGTAGCTATGTCACTGCTTCTGAGGATTCACACCCTACTACCAAAGTGCAGTTGTTACCTTAGATAAGGGGTCCTTAAATCCATAGACCATGTAGGAACATGTTTACCAAAATGCAAGGAACGCAAAGTCCAATAATAATGGCCAAACAATTTATTGTAGGTGCTCTTTAGAATGTCTGTTAGCTCAGTTACAGCAGAAGAAAGTAAATGATTTGTTATATGTTGCTTATTTATCTAGCATCAGGGTCTATTCACCTCACACTCTTGTCTATTTAAACACCCATGTCCCCCTCCTCACACTCTAGGCCCACATAGGTCTCTGTGCTGTCAAGCATATAAGTTTTTTTCACAGATTTTCATTATTTTACTGTAAGATATGGCAAACATCTGATAATAGCATTGTGTAGTCGTCAGAAATAGTTATCACATTTTCATCCTAAAGAAATGAACGCTCATTGTTACGCAATGGGGATGATTTATTAGTGCAAAATCTGGTGCAGCTGTACTGTACATGATAACCAATCAGCTGCTAACTTCAGTTTGTTCAATTAAGCTTGATAAATATGAAAAATAAAAATGGAAGCTGATTGTTTTCAGCTGCAATAGGTTTTGCACTCTCCAGTTTAGGCAATTCAGCACCATTAGCTGCATTATTTTCTCTGACTAAAGTAGTATTTGAAACATAAGGTGTGCTATATCACTGGCCTCTGATTCCACCCTTGGACAAACTAGGCTACAATCACTACACGATCACGTGGTGACCCATCACAAACATGTCTGCAACCCAATTTAGGTAATGAGCCATAGTTTAAGGAGCCCTGTCCTAGATGTTTGTACATCCATAACTTCCTGATTCACTTGTAGCCAGGTATATTGTTTTTGTATATGTTTAGAATTTTTACTCTTCCATTTTAGAGGTAAATATATTTTTTATTGTTTGTTTCCATCAAAAGGAACAATACAACAGAGGGTTATACCCAAACAGTATTTTTTTGTGAGAACAATGATAATGGAGTCCAGGTAAATAATACAAATCACATTTAGCATTGTAGAAAGAATAGACAATCATTTCACAGACATTATATCATATTGCAGAAACAGCAAACACGTAGGGCTAAAAATACCAAGGAACAGAATTAAATGAAGAAAAAAAGTAGAGAAAGAAAAAGGCCTCGGGAGGTCTGAAAGGGGAGAGGAAGAAACAGCTTAAGCTCCCCCAAGACTGGACAATAAAAAGGCAAAAGAATTTGAAAAAAATATAACAGACTGGTTGTAGCATATCTTTTAGGCTGCATTCACACCTGAGCGTTTTGTCGCCTGATGCGCGAAGCTCCAAAACGCTAGAGGGGAAAAAAGACATTATTCTCTATGGATATAGTTCACATTTCCTCTCCAAAACGCAGAACGCCTGAAGCTCAAACAAGTTCCAGACCCTTTTTTGTCGCACAAATTGGGCGGATTTGGGCGTTTTAGAACGTTTGTATTCCCATAGAAAGTAATGGAAACACTTGATTCAAGTGTCTAGCGCGACAATGAGCGTTTCTACGGGCGTTTTGGCGATTTAATCAATAGAACATTTCACCCAGGCAGAAGATAAAAAAAAATCTACAAACATAGCAACAAGTGATGAAAAGATGATAATTTTTCCTATTGGCTAAAATAAAAAACGCTGAAGTTCAAAAACGTCGGACGACGCTGTATGCAAACGCGTGAATACGCACGACAAAACGCCGGAAAAAAATACCAAAAGCGCTACGCTCAGGTGTGAATGCTGCCTAAGTGTAGCATCGGTGAAGAAGTCAAGCCACACATACTATAAGATTTTAAACTTCTCAAAAGTATTATCCAACGCAAGCATCTCCTCCATCTGCATGATATCATTGACAGTGAAAACCCACTGGGATAATGGAGGGGATTTATCTGTTTTCTTGCTACAGAATGAAATAAGTGTAACAAGCTCCATGTCTAAAGCCGCGTACACACGATCATTCAAAACCGATGAAAACGGACTGAAGGACCGTTTCATCGGTTAACCGATGAAGTTGACTGATGGTCTGATGTGCCTACACACTATCGGTTAAAAAAACGATTGTGTCAGAACGCGGTGACGTAAAACACACGACGTGCTAAAAAAAACAAAGTTCAATGCTTCCAAGCATGCGTAGACTTGATTCTGAGCATGCGCGGCCTTTTGACGGATGCTTTTGCATACTAACGATCGGTTTTGACCCATCGGTTAGGCGTCCATCGGTCAAATTTTAACGCAAGTTCTATTTTTTTTGACCGAAGGATAACTGACCGATGGGGCCCACACACGATCGGTTTGGACTGATGAAACGGTCCTTCAGTCCGTTTTCATCGGTTTTGACTGATCGTGTGTACGCGGCCTAAGATGCTACCAAGCCCGGGAGCATGGACAGGAGTGCTACTTCTGGGGTGGTTGACAGGGCTCCTGGTACATTTTATTATAGATGGTAAAAACTTTGGACCAAAAAGGGGTGGATCCCGCTGCACTCCCATCAGATATATAAATAATTCCACTCTGTCGAGCCACATCTCCAACAAGTTTCTGGCACAGCAAAGAACATCCTATGTAGTGAAAGGGGGTCCCTGTTCCATCTGGAGAGGAGTTTATAGTTTATTTCTTGTGCATAACATCACTTGTGAGTAAAATGAAAAAGGAGGCCTGCCAATCTGCAGTTGCAAGCTCCTTCCCCAGGGCCACGAACCACGCTCAGGTATATGGTGGAAGGCCATTGTGTATCAATGCATGAAGTAGTTTATAAATGAAGGAGAGTAGATGTCTGGGCTTCTTGGAGAGGGAAAACAGTCACTCATACTCTAAGGCCCCATACACATGACCGAGTTTCTCGGCAGAATTCAGCCAGAAACTCGGTCCGAGCCGTATTCTGCCGAGAAACTCGGTCGTGTGTACACTTTTCAGCAAAGAAGCCGACGAGTTTCTCGTCGGGCCAAATAGAGAACATGTTCTCTATTTTCTCGTTAGTCAATGGGAAAAGTCGGCCCCCCGAGATCCTCGGTGGCTTCAACACTGAACTCGACGAGGAACTCGATGTGTTTGGCACGTCGAGTTCCTCGGTCGTGTGTACGGGGCCTAACTCTTTCATTTTAGATGTTCTATTTTAATAAACCCAACAGCTCAGTGCTTCATACTTTAGGCCTAGTGTTTACCTAAGTATTAAACCTATAACATACTGTACACCACTAGTTATGTGACCTCTAGCGATAACACATTGGGATTGGTGTATAAAAAGTGTGTTGTATGAACTAGCCTAGTATCCCAGAGAGGGGTCCAGCTTTAATTTGCGTATCATGGCTAAGCCTGCTAGTGCTGCCTGTGAGAGGTACCTAAAAAGGCAGAACATGCTGATCTAGGTCATGATATTAACATTTTTTGCTTGCAGGATTTTATGTTTCAGAAGCATTAATTATTTTTACATATTTTTTTTTTTTTCACTAGGCAAAGATTTGATTTGTTGTAATGGACAGAATTAAATAGGAATAGTTTTGCTGCCCCAAGAGGACTCACAAATTGCTGGATAAAAAAGAAAATTACTCACTCGCTCTCCATGGATGCTAATATACTATGTGGGTCATTTATTTTAAGAACAAAAAAATACAATTCTTTTATATTTAAACTAGTGAAAGTGTGCCTGTCGAGGCACAGAATGCTTATGACAATGCATGCTGTATGATGAAAAAGTGGTAGGGTAAAATGTTTTAATTAGAGCAGGGGTATAGGCAACCTTAATAAGGTGGAGATCTACCTGAACAACACGGGAGAAGTCAAAGATCACTGGGCACAGTGTTCCCTGATTTAAACCTTAAATTGCCATACTACTGTGTCACAGTCACGTGCGTTGCACTGCAATGGGTTTAAATCAGGTGGTGAGGAAGCAACACAACACTGCCTGATTTAACCCCTTGTTTTCTGTGCTGCACAAGTTTGCAGGGCACATGCAGAGTGGCTTCCTTCACTTGAATGGGTCATACTTGGCAGGTGCTACACCCACCAACTATGATAGAGCATATAACTCCTGCTGGGGCTGTGACACGTGTACACCCCTGGCCACTGCAGCTAAAGTGGGTGCTATTGGGGTGGGAGTGATAAAAATATGTCTTCATGATGGGGTTTTATCACCCTCCAAACTGCACCCTTACTGTTCTGAGCCCCCTATTAGGCTCCTTTAGCACAGATGTGCTGTGGTTTACCTGAACTATGGGTGCAGCGCAGTGCATCTGCAACTTTCCTGGGCTAGCTGTGCTTTGCCATATACTTCTGTTATATCCTGCAGGTGTAGTGAACTTTCTGAAAGTGCACCAAATGCTCAGGATATATTAAAAGTCTATGGCTAAGCACAGCAAACCCACTTGAAAGCTGCAGGTACACTGCACTTCACCTGTGGTTTGGATAAACTGCAGAACATCAGAGTGAAATCAGCCCTATACTATTATGCCCAGTGTATTGCTCAACACTGACCTGAAGATATCCTCTTTCCTGCTGCTGGAGACCGCTAGACGGGATAAGAAGTGGAGTGCAGTTGTTATCACTCCACATGGGACAAAAGCCAGTACTACAGAGGAGACATTGGCCTATGTGGTTCATGCTTCCTACTACAACTACAGCTTTACAAGTAGTCCCTCTGCATTGCACTCTGTTTAATGCTCTGAAAATGTGGGTCAGCCAGCCCAGACTGTGATCCCCTGCTAGATTGTGAGCTACAAGTTGCTGACCCCCACATTATATATAATTATATTATTATCTAGTTTATACAATGCGTGAAGTATATGAGCCAGAAACACAAGTTAGTGTTTATCCAGCCAAAAGGTTTTCCTTTTGCACATTGCATTAAATAAGTTGTAAAGGCAGAAGTTTTTTTTCTTTTTATTCTAATGCATTCTTTTCATTAAGTTAAAAAACTTTGGGTGGTGGTGGTGGGGGGTGCTGGGGAGGCTGCATCACACAATTACTTACATGATCCCTGTCTCTCTCCAGCGATGTCTTACAAATGTCTAAGCCATCTGGGACACTCCTCCTGATTGGCTGGCTGACTGACTTTGATTCGACTTACTGGGAGCCAATGGCACCGCTGCTGTGTCTCAGCCAATCGGGAGAGGAATGGGTGGGGCTAGGTCAGGGCTCCGTGTCTGAATAGACAAAGGGAGCTGTGACTCAACTCCAGTGCCCCCATAGAAAGCTGCTGGCTGTGGGGGCACTCAATAGAAGGGAGGGGCCAGGAGCAGCAAAGAGGGACCCGAAAAGAAAAATATCCAGGCTGCTCTGTGCAAAACCAACTGTTTGTTATTTTTTTTATTTTTTTTAAAAACAAGACTTTACAATCACTTTAATGTGTGTTTTAATATACATTGCTTTACCAAAGCCAATTCAAATTAACAGACTTCCAACATTCCAAAACGTCCAAAATAAATTAGACATTCAACATTTTTTGCAACACAGTGCAACTACAGCACATATTTCCTTACTTCAATGACACTGCAACACACCAAATGCCAGCAAATCACAGTTCTGTAACAGTGTTGATTGTCCCCAAAGCTAGCGGTATGCAGATTTATGAAAAGAAAGAATGACTTAGGGGCTAGTCATGGACTTTGTCGGCATGATAGGTTAGTAAAGATATGAGTCTTTCGAAAAATGACTTTATATATAAAAATATTTATTACAAAAAAATATATATTTTAAAAGTTTCACTCCAAAGAGTACACATAGATTACACAAAGCATTTGATCAGTCCAGCGTTCACAGCAATTGATGTAACTTAGAAGATTAGATCTGGTTATACAACACTAGCACCAAGTATATAATACTAGACTAGATGTCCTAATATGGACTGATAGTTTAAACCATAAATAAGTACAAGAATAAGAAAATCATCAGCAACTGGAGATTTTAGCACTTGCGCTGGGTTGATCGGAGTCCTGACATGTTTCGCGCTGTATCTGAGCGCTTCCTCGAAGGACTTAGTGAGGTCAATGTGCTATATTGGTGAAGAAAACAAATATACATATATAACATATTGATTTAGAACAAAAGAAAAATGTATAACAACCTGTATAAGTATTTGAGAAACCGGAGTGCTCCTATAACATGCAATATGGTGAGGAAGGACGAAAGAGAGTCACCCCCATGAAAATTGTGGAAATAGCCACAAATAGCAGACAGGATGCCTGAAAATAAAGTCCCAAAAATTCCAGTACGAAGGAGACAGGAGGCATAATAAAATTGGAATATGATAGTTAATAATCTCTATCCTTAAACGTTTCTTCCATACTTTTGTGCGGCCAATTCTATTGGGCTCACAGTCTCTTTTCCTTTATATCTTTTTCAGTGACTGGCCTATCGAGGCAATCCTTGCCCCTGTTTTCTTGAACTGCTCTAAAGATTAAGATTAATGTTTTTTAAACACTCTAATCTTACATTTGCTGAATGCAGCCTTGTTATGAGCTATTGCAAATTCTACATGTAACTGGTTCCAAATATTGGGTAAGCATTATGCTTGCTTTCATTACTATTTGCCCTTTATTATTATTTATTATTATTTTTTACTATCAACAATTTCTAACAATGCTCTGATTCTATGTATTGATTTTTTGCTACAGCCCTGCCGCCTTTGCTACGCCATTTAATTCTTTTTGGAGTTACAAATTTAACTCCTTGCTAGCCCTTGCTACATATCTCTCTATCCAGAGAGTACCAAGCCAAGTTATTCTACAGCTATTTTTTCTGTACTGTTCTACTCCTTTTTATAGGTAAGCAAATTGGCTCTAACCTTATTAACTATCATATTCCAATTTTATTATGCCTCCTGTCTCCTTCGTACTGGAATTTTTGGGACTTTATTTTCAGGCATCCTGTCTGCTATTTGTGGCTATTTCCACAATTTTCATGGGGGTGACTCTCTTTCGTCCTTCCTCACCATATTGCATGTTATAGGAGCACTCCGGTTTCTCAAATACTTATACAGGTTGTTATACATTTTTCTTTTGTTCTAAATCAATATGTTATATATGTATATTTGTTTTCTTCACCAATATAGCACATTGACCTCACTAAGTCCTTCGAGGAAGCGCTCAGATACAGCGCGAAACATGTCAGGACTCCGATCAACCCAGCGCAAGTGCTAAAATCTCCAGTTGCTGATGATTTTCTTTAGAAGCCTTTGTACTTATTTATGGTTTAAACTATCAGTCCATATTAGGACATCTAGTCTAGTATTATATACTTGGTGCTAGTGTTGTATAACCAGATCTAATCTTCTAAGTTACATCAATTGCTGTGAACGCTGGACTGATCAAATGCTTTGTGTAATCTATGTGTACTCTTTGGAGTGAAACTTTTAAAATATATATTTTTTTGTAATAAATATTTTTATATATAAAGTCATTTTTCGAAAGACTCATATCTTTACTAACCTATCATGCCAAAAAAGTCCATGACTAGCCCCTAAGTCATTCTTTCTTTTCAAAATTCGTTTAGGACGTGGCATATGTGAAAATATTATGCATCCACATGTGCACTACATGTGAGGATGTATTAATCCTTTTGGTATGCAGATTTATGTTTCAGTCAGCCAGCAGGCTAAACAGAAAAAAAAAAAAAAATGGGAAATTGCATATACTCCAGAATGTTATGAAGAGTGATGAAGAGTCCATCCATTTTATTTAAACCATATAGATGAAATTAAATAAAACCCTTCCTGTAAATCACATCCCCTATTTACAGGGATACTTATATGCTCAAATAAGTTCTTCACCTACCAAGTGATTTTCAGTTACTGTTATAATGTTCACTCTCAATATCCAACTTGTATAACTTCAAGTTGAACTTTTATATCAATCATGGGGTATCCAAGGGGGGGGGGGGTTATGTTCATCTCTATGTGGAGAGGGAGCTGCAGTAGATCTACAAGTGAAGTATCATAAATCTGTTTCCATTTTTATTGACAATGGGCAATCCCATTCTTGGTATTCTAAGGTGGTAGAGTTATATGAGTGAATAAAATTGGATGATACCCTGCGCTTGGGAAAATACAGGATGAGATAAAGGCTGCAGCCCCCCTAATAGAGTCCCCCTACGGAGGATACTAAGGTATGAAAAAATTGGAGAATGGGGGTAATGGCGCTGCCTCCCCTTACAAACAAGGAGGGGAAGAGTGATCCTATGTTGCAATATGTGATCCCGAAGTGGTTCCAATGCTCCCCCACATGGGTTCCCACTCACCAGAAAAACTCACCCCTCCAGGGGTACACAGCATGTAACTCCAATCTCCGGGACTTGACTGCTACACTCCTCGGCTCCTCAAGTCAGCTTTGCAATTGGGAAAAGGTGCACACACAGTGTGGGAAGCTACGTGGAGTCCAGTGTCCTCAGAGAGAAGGAAATGAGACTTCCATGGTGTAGTATAAAAAATTGTATTTAATTGTACTCACACCAAGTATACAAAGATATTATAGAATATAGATATATTCTTTCAGGTTTTCTTTTTTCTTTTTTCATTTACTAAACCACTTCTAGGTACACCTGGAGAATTTTTGGATTCTGTTTTTGCTGGTCCAGGGCACTATATGTCAGTACATATTTATCCTATATCACATGTGGTTTATCCAGATTTATTTTATATTATAATTTCATATTTATGTGAGGTAAAAAATTCTTATTTAATATAGGATATTGCACTTTTTGTACACATCACATTGTTTGGTGACATTTGATAATATTATTTATAATACGGCACAGGCACATGAATATTGCTCACATTGCTTATGGATGTGCTTGTTACATATTTTTTTTTAATGCACTGCTGGGTATATGTTATTCAGTAACACATTTTGGTATTTTTAACTCACCACCACCTATATATTTCTGAGGGTCCTTTTTTCCCTCTCTTCCCCTCCTTGTTTGTAAGGGAGGCAGCGCCATTACCCCCATTCTCCATTTAGTTTTATATGAGAGAATGATATGTATCCTTGTTAACAGAGGATGTGATTTACGTGAAGGGTTTTATTGTATAGAGGTTTTATCTATTCTTTTAAATAAATTATGGATCCTTGAGTACCATTACAATTCCAACGGTTTCAAATGCTTATATATGTGGAGAAGTATTGTACTTTGCATTCCACAAATCTTTACACACTTCAGTGAACTATATGTGGAGGAGTATTACGCAGAAGTTCAAGAATTGGCCAGCCTATGGAATCTGGTGAACAGAATATGGAATGTAATGATAAATATTAGTACTTGTGCTTTTTTTCATACAGCCGCATAACATATAGGGTTTTTTGACATGTTGTTTAGCATGGTGCATACACATTCAATGACTTCATAAACTAGTCACAATTTAATTTATTTTTTAAGACAAAATATTTGGTATGCACAGTCTATGGTAAACCTTATAGGAGCAGAAGGCACAAAAGCCACGCTATTTGAATTTTCAATGCACATGGCAAACTAGGATGCATTGAACATCAGTGTATAATCAGATACATAGGTTCATGGGTCACGATCACACATGGGAGTGAATGTTCGCACATGTTTGTGGGCCACCAGTCCAATAGCATCCCAATAGTTTACAATTTCTCTTGTCAAATCAGCATATAAAGCAGGGAAAGTATAGTGTAGATTTATAACAAAAGATAGCATAGCAACTATTGCTGTGCTAGGGCCATTTGTCAGGGAAAAGACGGGTATTTTAATGGGTAAATCTTTACAAAGAAAAACAGGAACAGCTGGCAATTACATAGTTACAGTATATGCAAAAATATGATAAACTGTGTTTCTGTTACAAATATTTTACTATATAGCAGACATCTCATTTAGCTACAGAAATAGATTATGTAAATAAATACAATTCATATAACTGCAGGGTTATAATAAACTAGATTTTTATGGTACATCATCTTATGAACAACAACAAATAAAAGCAAAATCAAAGTCTATCTTGCAAGGGATCAGGCCTGAAAGAGAAACTAGATAATATACTGCAGTAATGGGAAGTACAAGACAAACATCAATCAATGCTTCACTAGTACATTATTTACAATACATTAGCTTTCACATTTTATAGTTTCTAGCAATACAGAGGACAGTGACCCCTTAAGCGGGCCATACATTTTAGTTTAGCCAGTGGACTGAATGAAAAAAATAAATAAATGGATTTCTCTATCCACGGAACCCCAACAGTTGGGACATTGTATTCTGAAGTTCAGAATACATAGATCACTTGTTTTCAAGCATGTGCCTTTGACAGAAGTCAATCAAACAATCAACTTCTGTCAAGCAGGGATGTGCACACACTGATAGAAAGTAGGGACTGACCAGCTAAAAAGTTACCTTCAAGGTACATGCAATGAGCTATCTGCTTTTTTAATTGACAAAATCAAACACATTTGTGAAATAATTCAGCAGAAAAAAAAACAAAAACCGACTGACCTCACTCGAACAAAGCTAGAAGAAAATGTCAATACTGTCAGTACTAGGATTCCTTTAGGACCCAGCACAACTCACCTGACACAGCCTTTGCCTGGGAAACAACAGTGATTGGCCAGCTCACCCTTAAATCACCTGTATCATCATCCAATCAGTGCTCGTGATAGAGTTACCTTTGTTTGCCACTGTGTGAATCAGCCTGACATTCTGCTCTGTGTATTTCGTGTTTGACCCTTTGTGTTCGCTTCTGATTCGGTACCGTTGGAACTTTGATCCACCTGTGTATGACCCAGCTTGCCTAGTCTACGCTTCGCCTGATTTTCCTGTAGTACATCCATCTGCAGCGGTGAACTACAAACACCAGCACATATCCATCTGCAGCAGTGAACTACAAGTCCCAGCTGACCTGCTCTTTACAGACCTGCTCAAGGTATGTGCTCTTGTTCTTGAACTGTTAACAGTTCAGGTGTGCTAACTATGTAATCTGCTCCTAGCCTGACAAATACAAACACTCTACAATCAACACATTTTACTCTGGTCCCAATCACCGTCGACACCACCAAAGGCATCATCAGAAGTCTCCGAGACAGTACATCACCAAACGACATTATTTCGACAAACTTTCAACACAGTAGACCACAAAATTCTGCTCATTTGCCTCACAGAAGTAGCTGGAGTCACAGACTCAGATCTACCCTGGTTCACATGATTCCTAGAGAATCGATCCCAGACAGTGAAACTGGAAACCTTTGTGTCGGAAGCGTGCATTGTCACATGCAGAGTACCTCAAGGATCACCCCTGTCACCCGTGCTCTTCAACATCTACCTCTGCCCATTCTTCAAAATCATCAGCAAACAGGACCTGCTCTACCACTAGTACGCTGATAACACTCAACTTTATTTTTGCATCACTAACAAAAAAGACCAATATCACAGACTAGAAAAATGCCTCACATTGATAGATAATTGGTTGACGGAGAGCTACCTCAAACTCAATGAATCCAAAACAGAACTTCTCTTTCTACACGCAAACCAAAAGACAAACTCTAGGTCGACTTTGGTGCTTGGGGTGATGGTGGGTGGTCTCAAAGTCAAATGCCTCGGAGTCATCTTTGACTCAGACATGACTATGGATGCACAAATAGGATCAGTAGTCAGCGGATCTCACCATCTTCTCCGCTTGCTGCGCAGACTCATCCCATTCATCCCGGAAGAGGACACAGCAGCAGTAGTTGGAACACTCATCAATTATTGACTCGACTACAGAAACTCCCTCTACCTAGGTCTACCCAAGTACCAGATTTCTCATCTACAAGTCGTCCAGAACACAGCAGCAAGACTATTAAACAGGAAAAAAAATTGGGAATCAATCACCCCAGCCTTGAGGACTCTCCATTGGCTATCCGTAAAGGATTGGGTTACATTTAAGACCCTCTGCCTCACCCACAAATGCACACAAAGAAACGCGCCTCAATATTAATGCGAGAAAATAAAACACTACACCCCTAAGTGACTCACTCACCTATGCAGGTAAGGGTGCTCAGTAGATAAAAAAAACAAACTGGGCAGCTTTGACTAATGTTGGATAATGCCCTTGCTATAGTTGTAGGCCTCTTACAAACCTTCAGGAGTCTGACTGAAAAACTCCCAGAAATGGCATCATCCCATTCTGACCTGTTGCTAGGATGTTGCTAGAACACTTCCAGATCTTACTGCTCACCCCTACCATCACAAGACCAAACTCTCAAATCCCTGCACATTCGCTAGCTTATGGTTCACCATTTCCCATGTCTCAAAGTTGCTGACCTCAAAGTAACTGCGACAGGGGAGGACAAGCGCAAGCTGGGAGTGTCTTAGCAATGTTTTAGCAACAAGGCAGGATGGTGCTATCGCTAAAAATAGATTGCATCTACATAGTTTGCACTTGCTTGTTCTTTAATAAGATTTTATCCAGCTTGTTCTATAGATTTCACCTAGCTTGTTCTATAAATAAATTGTACCTGCATGTTCTATAAATAGATTGCAACCAGCTTGTTCTATAAATAAATTGCACCTGCTTGTACTTTAAATTGATTGCACCAGCTTTTTTCTATACATAGATTGCATCAGACTTCGGGGGCGACTCTGCAAGTCGTCCTGAAGACGAATTCAGAGGCGACCCGCAAAATGACTTCTGTATAGAAGTCAATGCAGGTCGCCCCGGAGCTGCCCCCAAAGTCGTGCAAGAACCTTTTTCTAAGTCGGAGCGACTTGTGTCGCTCCTATTAGAACGGTTCCATTGCATTAAATGGGCATTGAATGGGACACGACTCGTCAGGCGGCTGAGCCAGTGTGAATCCGCGGATCAGTTCCAGCGGATAGATCCGGTCGTGTGTAGGCCCGAGTGGAAAATTTTCGCGGCTAAAAATCCAGCCGACGGATTCCCAGCGGATAAAAATTTTGTAGCTTGCTACAAAATCTATCCGCTGGAATCCAGTCCAGCGGACTGATCCGGTCGTCTGTACAGACTCACCGGATCAGTCCGTCCGCTCCCATCCCTCGCATGCGTCGTAATGATTCGACGTATGCGTGGAAGTATTTACCTTCCAGCGTCGCGCACATCGCCGCGGCGACGGCGCGACACGTGACCGCGGATGTTTTCCGCGCGGATTTTGATCCGATGGTGTGTACAAGCCATCGGATCAAAATCCGGAGGGGAAATGTCCGATGGAAACGGTCCGGCGGACCGTTTCCATCGGATAACCCCTCGTCTGTACGAGGCCTTAGTGTTGTGGTGTGTTATTACGCACACATTAATATTTTGTATGTTAACGCAAGTTGCATCATGGCAGCTTGATTATTTTGATTGCACCAAAAAAGAGGGCATTTTTTTCCACGTACCACACCACCTAATTTGAGATGCCACTGATTGTGCATTATCATGCCTTTCAGGGATGTATGGTAAAACATCCCATATAGCCCTATGTACATGGGGTGTGTGATTTTATGCAGGATCTTGCTGGCAGCAAGATCATATGTAAAATGTTGTCATTACACTGTTACATTTGCACAGATGCTATTAAAACACCCCATACACATGTTAGTACAGGCAATTTTAGACTATGGGCCAATACAGACCATTGTACATATGCCCATATAATACAATACTGTTGCAATGAAACCTGTAGGATAATTTCAACGCAGAGTATTGTGCGCCCATGTGTACAAGCAGGTGGTAAGCCTTGCACACCATGCAGCAAATATACATCTTAACAGAATGATTCCATATACATGGCGCTGTGCAGTTCTTACACAAATATATGTGGCAAGTGCACTATAACTCAAAACAATACATTTACAACAAATAAAGAAATCAATATAAGAAAAGGTTTCAAGTGCATCAATATAGATAAGTGATAATGGTGACTGAAACAGTATTATCTCAGTGAAATGAAATCAATATAAACAAAGTCATCATTTAGTGATGTGTTCTCCATTTTCTATGGGGGGGGGGGGTGAATCCTGTATTTCCACCAACACCTCTGTGCTCACAGAACTCTCACCTTACTCCCAGCAAGAGCCTAGGGGTAAGGTTCCCGCTATATGGTCTAGCCTTCCGTGAGGGGTCCTCCCTTTTAGGTTTCCCTGTAGGATCCTTGGCTAGTGGGTCTCACAGTCATTCTACAGTATCACTGGTCTCCTAAATCCACATGTTAGGGTAAAACGAAAAAATTACCTCACATAAGGTAAAACGTTTAAAAACTACCAATTTATTAAATTGGTAGGTATGCTCTTATATCAATAAAGGATTAATATTGCATTAAAGTGATGAGCACACAGGCAATGCTGCCTCTCATGTCACTTCTGGTCTGCTAACTGATTCGGCCATGCCCCATGTGTTACATCAGACCTTGTGACTTTCTTAGGGGAACCTAATTGACTGTTAGTTCAGTGCGTTTATTTACTAGGGACCGGAAGTGTGATTGGCGCCATTTTGATAAAGCCAATGTTTTGTTTCAATAGAAGCCATGTTCTAAGTGATCAGTTCAATGAATCTAGATACAAGAAGACCAGGAGTGATATCCAGATGACAATTTTGTTCTGGACTTCATGCCATCGGCCATTTTCAATGGGATTAATGAGTTGAATATAATATAGGGGTCTGTTTGCTCAGGGGCCCACATACCACTAGACTGGCTATATTATTGTATATTCCATTTGATCTTCTGTTTCATACGGCAGGTAGGTGATGTGAGATGAAAAATATCAATAACAATTTGTTTTAAAAAGTTGTTTAAAATTGTTTATTATATTTTAAGAAAATGTTTCCCCGTGAACGAAAACAAAGGAAATAAAAAAGAAAACAAAAAAATAAAAAAAATATTAAAGAATAATAGGGGGGTTAATCAATGTGTCAGTGGGAACCCACATAAAAATGGATCCTTTGTGGACCCCTCTTTCCAATAATGTATGGAGGAGGGCTGACAAGGGAGCTACATAGTTATATTTCCCACTTTTAACAGACCCAATGGCTAAAAACTGACCCGCACACTGGTACATTATTATGAGTGCACTTGTCACATATATTTTTAAAGGAACTGCGCAGCACCATGTATATGGAATCATTCATTTAATGTGTATTGTGTAAACATAGTAGGTGTTGTTGCAATCCCCAATTTTGGTCTTTTGCTTACATGGTATTTGATATATTTGAAGGTTATCACTATCTACATCACCAGTTAGCGCAGAGGATAACACATATATACATCTTAACAGCTTTTCCCCTTAGTCGTCTTCCAGGGCAGCCCTTGAGAGATCGGAGCTCCTCCTCACACACAGGAAACACATTGCCAATTATTTCTTTGAAAGGCGGTTCTTCAGGTCCCTGGTCAGTCCTAGTTTTTAGTCCGTCCAGAAGAGACATGCTGCCAAAGGACCTGAGGGCCTCCATCTCCCAAGGGCTGACCAGAACAGGGGTTCGGCTGGAGCAGCAGGGGGTCAATAGACCTTACCCGAGCCATTGTTTTTTGCGTGGAGGTCAGGTATGGGGCCGCGAGCAACCCTCCTTAGCAGTGGGTGGGAGGTGTCCTGGATGCTTCTTCCCTCTGAGCCCAAAGGTGGGGAGAGGTGGTGTCCCCTTGGCGAGCTCCGGCAGGGGGTGTGTACCCACGGCCATAGGCTAGCTTGAGCCGAAAGATGTGGCGCATCATTTCTGGGGTGGGATGACGTCATCGACGTATGCCAGGGAACTGGTCCAACCCCTTAAATGTGCAGGGAGGTCAGATGGCTGGCTGGTGCCATTTTACACGTTTAGACCTGACTGTGTCATTTTCTTACTGCTGCACAGCCAGGATCCATGCATCTTGTTATAATCCATGAACTAAGGTATGAGAATCTGCAGTCTTGTTAAGCTTTGCGTTAGCACACCAAGCTTTGCTTGGCTGGTCGGTATGTACTCACATCCGCCAGTTCTTTGGTCCGTGCTGTTGGCATTTGTTCTTTTCCCCTTTCTTATACCATATTATACTTATACATAATAATTTCTTTTAATAGATTTCACCGCACCCTGCCTGCATCTATCCTCGTGAGATTTTACACACTGCATGGTTCCATCTCTCTGCTGATCTTATGTCTGATCCTTTTTGTCTAATATTCCAAACCTCAATGGAATGATGACACCATTTCCATCTTTTTAAAGGGCCAGACTTTCTAAAGGGCAAGACATTATATATATATATATATATATATATATATATATATATATATATATATATATATATATATATATATATATATATATATATATATATAAACATTTTATTATTTATTTTTTCATCATCTATGGATATATGCATTATAGTTCGGCTGGGCCTCCCCAGAGATTCATCCAACCAGACATGCCCAGTTTATCCACATGTGTAAATATCATCATATGATGCAAGTACTATGTATTTTTTTCTAGTGAATAAATAGACTCTATTTGATGTTGGACATAATGTCTGTAAATGATATTCAAAATATAAAGCTCCAGAAGCAATATAAGAAATTAACAATGCTACAAATTATATTTATATTATGTTCTTCTTTTCTCCTTACTAGGAAAAATGTTATATTATTGTTAACATCAATATTAAGAATCCCTGAAGAAGGAATTTGCAGATGGTTTATGAATTAACCTAACCGTCTGCCTCTGAAACATGTTGGGTTTTATCCACCCTTGCTTGTCTTGATTTATTTGTCAGCATTCGGGTGTGGATTTCTGTATATTGGTGAATTCACTTTGTATGTTAAGTCCTTTCTTTTAAATGAATGTTTTTCAATTTTTTTGTATATTGTGACTATCATGATTTATACCAAATAAACCTTTTCATTTTTATATACTTTTTGACAATTCCATCCTATTATTACAATACGTACCATCCCAGGGGCTTTCTTCTCCTACAAATTTCCATTTTGCACGTGGACACAAGCTGCAGACTACTGCACAGATTCCACAGTGATTCTAGGATGCGGAAGGAAGATGATATTGCATCTGTCCAAGCTCCAGGAGGTGAAAACACCAGCATGACACAGGTAGGCACCCGGGGGTGTCCTTTGTGTCCATTATAGTGGGACACAAGCTAGATGGTGGTGGTCATCAGCTAGCTGGGGGTTACTAGTGTCACTGGATGTGCACTGTAATAATGTGGTGGAGTGTGCCTTGTCTCGCCTCCATGGGCCCCCCCCCCCCCGTGTTTTTTTTTGGTTTTATCTTCTGGCATGTCAAACCGCCTAAAGGTCCGATGCCCTTGGAATATACAGAACCGTTATGCCAAGTGTGCATCGACAGACTGGTTAAAAAAAACTGTCAGATGCAGTCTACGCAACGCAAAATGTTTTGGATCTGTGAGGGATGACATGGCTTTTACCTTTTAAAGATCTTAAAAAGTTTATGTCAGAGGTTAAACCTCCAACAGCTCCCTCTGGAAGTTCCTCTCCAATAGCCTCGCCAAAATCAGTCACCTCAGGGTCGCAGGAGACAGCGAGAGAACAAGCGGGTAGCAGAGCGGTTAGTGCAATAGTCACTGTAGTCACCGCAGTAAAAAGAAAAAACGCGGAACCAGAACCAAAAGGAATGCGTACTAAACCCATTCCTAACCAATCAGAGCAAGGCACAGCACCTCCCCCAGCTCAGCCCTACCAACCAACCCCCAATGGGTCAATATTATCGACCATGGAGGGGAGGGAGAGGTGGAAGAGGGAGGGGATACTTTGGACAAAACTATGGCCCCCCACAATGGCAGGGGGAATGGAGAGACTGGAGAGAACCATACAGGCCCCCATGCCGGTTTTTCAGACGAACCGAGGAGGATGGAACCACAACCCCCAAGAAGGAGAGGGTGCAGAGGGGGAGGCAAAGCGAAAAAAGATGGGTTAGGAAAAGGCATTTTTAATTTGACAAATATCATTTTTACACGGGAGGAGTTAATAGTACTAGACAAGGGAATCAAATTTGCACCCAAAAAGGCATTTAACAAGTTTGAGGCTTTTATAGACCTGCAAAGGTTTATTAGAAAGCTAAATTTAAAAAAACACTTCAAGGACAAAGAAACAAATGGTGCACCAACGGATACAGAATATGCACATAGTGGGTTAAAAAAACAATCGACTTTCAATCCGAAGTCCAACTCACACCAGTATATAGAGGTCTTTAAAAAACTAGTGGAAAAAGAAATCAAAGCCATTCAACCACAAAAAAATGAGAAATGCGACAAAATATGGCAAGGCATAAAGAAATTAGAGAAACGCAATAATGTGGTTATTAGACCAGCGGACAAAGGGGGGGGGGGGGCTTGGTTATATTAACCAAGGAAGATTACATGAAGGAACTAGACAGACTGGTCAATGATATTACGACATACAAACCCCTAAAGAAGAACCCAAGTAAAGAACTAAAAACCAAGTTGAGGGAATTTTTAAACAATGGCATAAGGAACCATATAATAAACAAAAAGGAAGGAAGGTACCTGTTACCCAAGGCACCAAGGATACCAGTCATCTATCAAGTACCGAAGGTACACAAGAACAAAACAAAACCACCGGGTAGGCCAATTATTAGTGGCATTGAGGCCATACACTCTAGGTTGGGGGAGTATTTGGATATTTTCCTTCAACCACTTGCAGCCAAAGGTAAATCCTTCATAAAGGATAGCAAGGATGTGATCAACAAACTCACAAAAATTGAAGTTGATGAATCCACCCTATTGGTAACAATAGACGTGGAGTCCCTGTACACAAATATTAAACAACCAGATGCACTGGCAGCAGTGGCATGGGCCCTTAAACGACAGTCTGAACTAAAACTCAAGCAAAGAAAGTTCATCCTCGAAGGCCTGCGAATAGCTATGAACAATATATTTTTCTGGCACAAACATAATTTTTATAGCCAGATTAAGGGTGTAGGGATGGGGAACAAATACGCACCAAGTGTGGCGAACATATTTTTAAACAAGTGGAAAGAGGCAGAAGTTTTCGGTAAAATTTGGCCACACCTCCACACCTACCAACGATTCATAGATGATATATTAATCGTATGGAAAGGGAGCGAGAATGAACTAAAATAATTTATCGATCACATCAACACCAACCAGTACGGAATTAAATTTACAGTAAACATACAAAAAACTTGTATACAGTTCCTCGACTTGGAGATATTCAAGAAGGAGAACAAATTACATACGAAAACGTTCTTTAAGGACACCGATAGAAACGGGTATATACCGTACAGTAGTTGTCACCACCCTCAGTGGAAGCAGGCCATCCCTAAGGGACAATTCATTCGCATTAGGCGAAATTGTACCACCATTGAGGACTACGTCACACAAACAGATATACTGATTGGCAGATTTATGGATAAGGGATATGAAAGAACCAAACTTGAGAAAACCAGAGATACAGTCGGACTAATGGACAGGGGCAACATACTGAAGAATAAGGGATGGAGGGACGAAAAGAAAAATAGCTTGTCCTTTATAACAGGGTTCAACACAGAGTACAAAAAGCTTGAAGATATCATACGTAAGTTTTGGCCAATAATCCTGGAGGATCCGCACTTGAGAGACATCGTACCCAGTAAGCCAAGGTTCCTGTACAGAAGGGCGAAAATAATCAGGGACACCATCGTAAGAAATGTCCCTGATCCCCCGAAAAAGATATCAACATTCTTAGACCAAAAGGGTTTTTTCAGATGTGGAAGGTGTAAACCTTGCCGCACAGTTAAGGGCCCTAGGAAGACCACGAAATTTAAATCAAATACAACTAATGAAAAATATAAAATAAATAAACTAATAACCTGCAGCAGCACTCACGTAACGTACATGCTAGAGTGCGACTGCGGTTTACAGTACGTGGGCAGGACCACACGAAAGCTATCGATAAGACTAGGAGAGCACATCCAAAATATTAGAAAGGGGTTCAAATACCACAGCGTTTCTATGCACTTCAGGGAAAAGCATAACCGAGATCTGACTAAATTAAAGATTTATGCAATAGACCAAATATAAAGAAATTGGAGAAACAGCAACCTAAAAAGGGAAATTTCAAAAAATGAGACCTACTGGATTTTTAAATTAGACACCTTTAAGCCAAAAGGAATGAATATAGAGCTGGACATTAACCGTTTCTTGGAAAACTATTAGAGAGATATTGTGTGTACATGCGTATCTGGGGAAGTTTTATATATATTTTATTTTATTTTTATTTTATTTTATTTTAATCTTTATTTTCATTTTTATTTTAATTTTATTTTAATTTTATTTTAATTTTATTTTAATTTTATTTTAATTTTATTTTAATTTTATTTATTATTATTTTTTATTATATATATATATATATATATTTCTCATCCCAACAGATACACAGGTACACATACATAGTAGTAAAAAATCCAACCTTTAGATACATCGAAAAGGTTTTTTGATAAAAAAGTTTTTTTAAAAGTTTTTTTGATACCGGGGACATTTTTTTCGATGCAGGGGTGCATAAACTATACTAGTACATCAATATGAAGTTTTTAACCCACAAATTTTATTGTATTTTATTTTATTTTATTTTATTTTAATTTTAGTATTGGTGGTCATACACCACACTAAGCATTTTTAATAGCATAAGTCAAGCAAAGGTACATACGAATGTAAGGTTTGCCATACCACAACAAAAATGGCGCTGGCGACACTTCCTGTATTGGATAGACTAGAGCTGTGGTTTACCAGTTTCCAAAATGGCGCCAGCAGCATTTCCGGTGCCGACGACGCCATTTCCGGCCGTGAGTAATCAAGCATAGACTACAACCACTGTTTACCATTTGTAAAATGGCACCAGCGGCACTTCCGGTTTCGACGACATCACTTCCGGTCGCGAGCAATCAAGCAATTGGACACAGTAAGATTTAGGGTATAAATAGCCATTCAAGGGGTACACCGGCAGCTTACTGAGGACGAATCTAAGTATTCGAAACGCTTCGAGGCGCGGGGGTACCACACACGTTTTTTACGCCACACGACCCTGACCCCTGGAACGATACCGCACCGGCATTTCCGTCCGCTGGAACGCACCACGGTCGAGGCTTGGAACGCACGCCGGGGAGGTAGCAGTGACGCTGGACAGGCTAGTGCCGGCTTGGGCACAGGAACATGTGAGTGTAAAATTAGTTTTTAATGTTTCATGAATAAAACCTGTTAAAACGTACTACACCATATGGGCCTTTTTTCTTCTTGGGAGTAAAAGAGAACCCATAGAGAGTTGGAGCGCAGAGATTCGGGACCAGAAGAGGAAACCGTACACCATATGATTACATGCAGTTTACTTTTTTGAATCTGGTGAGAGCATAGCGCAATAGGAGGTGGTGGTGACACTATAAGGTGGCAAAGTCACACATTTTTTCAGCAAGGCACAAATTCCTGCACTTACTGGAGGCACGCTTTTGAGGACATTGTATTAATGCACGATTGCACTGGACTATTTAGTGTATTTATAGTTCCGTATTTTCACTATTGATTGACAGCGCAGACGCGCTTAGGAGTTTGCAGGGGAGAAGGGGTTTATTAATTTTTCTTTTTTTATATAATTTTTCCATTTGTTTTCATATATGTGAATGTATCACATTTTCAGAGATAACGTTTCACAAGAGCTGGTGTATGAATGTCACGGATATATACATATTCATTTATATTTTAAGGTCAGCGCAGGAGTACAAACTGTACGAATACACTTTATAATAGTCACCGACAGCTCAGATTCAGAACAGGAGGATGGGGAAGAAAAGAAAAAGGGGCCCCAAGTACAAATTGTCCCTAGAAGACGTAGATGACTTACTTGGGGACATATATGAGATGAGATGAGAACCCGTCATAAGAAAACACGAAGAGGAGGAAAAGAGACTCAAGAAATCCAAAGAACACTACATACACCCTACGAGGGAAGAGGTAGTAACCAACGTCATGAACATCCCTGATAGAGTTTTGAGCACTGAACAATTTAAGTTATTATCAAAGGGACTTAATTTTTGTCCCACTAGACATTTTGATTTGGTACACTTCATGATGTTAACAAATTCTCCTGCAGCCTCCACTCTAAAAAAGCACTATTTTGAATTTCCAGCTAATACAAGTGAGATCCCCTCTGGCAATGTGGATGCAGGTGAGTTACCTCCTTCCCCTGTTTTATTTAAGGAAGTTTGTGCTTTACGAGATTTAAATGAACTGGCTTGTGAGTTTGATCCGTGCCCTGTCGATCCCACTGATGCATTCAATACTGTGTATTTTAAGTTAAAGTCCGATTTTTACCCAGTGGAGTCGAGGGGCAGGGATTTAGACCTATACTAGAAGATGGAAGGATCTTGCTCACCTCGCCCGCAATTGTCATTGGAAATCCAGCCATGACAGTAATCTGATAGTCATGGAGAGACAAGCACTCAAAAATCTAGAATCAGACAAGGATATAGTAATCAGGAATGCTGATAAAGGAGGGACTGTGGTTGTTTTAAATCCTGCTATGTATATGAATGAGGCACAACTATCTGATGTAGATATCTATCAAACACTCAGAGCAGATCCCACTATTCCCTTCAAAAAAGTTTTACTCTCTCTTTTAGATAGAGCTACACTCGTTGGAATTTTCTCTGAAAAAGAGAAGGAAATGTTCATTCCTGAGTGTTTCATTATGCTGGTCTTCCATCACTTGCCCAAGGTCCACAAGGGGCAACCTATAGTTGCAGGGATCAGTTCCCTCAAAGAACATCTCGGCGAGTCGTAGGGTGGCCAATTACAACCTTTGGTGGCAGATTTACCCGGTTATTTAAAAGATACTAAACAGCTCCTCATGAAACTGAATCATTTCCAATGGCATGAAGATTACAGATGGATTAGCTGTGATGTTGTTAGCTTGTATTCCAGTATCCCTCACAGTATAGGTGCAAGAGCGGTAGCGACATTTTTACAGGAATCAGGAAAATCTTCTCTAGTCCTTCAGGACTTTATTCTACAGTCCTTGGAATATCTGTCAACCCATAATTTTTTCATGTTCGACAGGGGCTACTATCTTCAGAGATGTGGGGCCTCAATGGGAGCAAAATATTCTCCTTCCCTTGCCAACCTGTTTATGCATCTTTGGTCATGATAGCCCCCGCCGGCTAGATACCGTCTTTTACTGTCGGTATATAGACGACCTTCTATGTGTTACATCGGATGGTGAGGCTGATTTCAATAATTGGCTCACATACTTTAATGACAATTCTCTGAATTTAAAGTTCACTGGCAATTTATGTGTCACCACCATAGATTTCTCATATGTCAAATTAACAGGCACAGGCAATACAGTAGCAACTAGTCTGCATATAAAACTTACGGCTGGTAATGCCTTTTTGAGAGCCGACTCGGCACATCCAGAACATACCATTAAAGGGGTACCATACGGTCAATTTCTTAGACTGAAATGCCTTTGTAGTGAACCGGAGAATTTTGAAAAAGAAGCTAAAGAAATGGCATAACGGTTTAAAAATATTTGTCCTGTACGCTGGCAAGTTGAAAGGTAAACAAGCGTCCAAGGAAACAATAGCCAGATGGATCAGGGCAGCTATATTGGAATGCTACGGAGTTATGGAGATAACACTGCCAAAAGATCTAAAGGCTCATTTAACAAGGGCTTCAGCAGCCTCGTGGGCAGAGAGGGCAGGAGCCACTCCGGAGCAAATTTTCAGGGCAGCAACTTTGTAATGCTGAACAAAGGTTGAGAATCTTGACCGCCAGGACCAAGCTTTTGGTAGGAAAGTCCTTCAAACCAATGTCCCACCCTAAATCTGGTGAGTATTTGGTAATCCTCTCAAGGGCTGACCTTGTAAACGACTAGGGGAAAAGAAGAGTTAGTTCTTATCAGAAAATATGTTTCCAGTAGTCTTCCAGGGCAGAGCGATCCCACCCTAAATGTCTAACCTTGTGGGGTTGTGTTGTTTTTTATGTCCTTCAAATTCCAGCCTTCGGTTCTCTTAAATGACTGACCAGGGACCTGAGAGACCACCTTTCAAAGAAATAAATGGCAATGTGTTTCCTAGAAGACTACTGGAAGCAGAGTTACTGTTAAGAACTGTTTTTCTAAGCGGTTCTAAGTCTAAATGGTATGATTGCTTAAAACCCAACTTCATCCAAAACACAGTGGTCACATGGTTAGGAGCCAGACCCACCAGTTCCTAATAATTAGTACAGTCTTTGACAGCTCGGTTTCTGTGCTGGGAGTACACAGATGCATATGTGCCAAGTGGGGGTGTTAAAGCCTACCACTTTTGTCGATACAAGGATAGTGGTTTGTTACATGGGTGTTACTTGAGTGACAGAAGGTTAAGAATCTTTTTTGCTTTATATCAATCTGCAATTACCTCATGGCAACTACAAGAAAACCATTACTATATTTTTCACAAGATCTTTAGTGGTCTTTATTACCATTCTGCTTCATCTAAAAGTGTATTGGTTTTTATGGTGTGTCCCCCACACCTTTTATCATGATGTCATCAACTTCAAACTATTTCTTTTAGTCTCCAATAACAGATAACACTTTCTTTTAAATAAATGAACTGGAACTAGTGAGACACAGAAATATAGAAATCTCAAGAGGATTGGTCGTTTATGTCTTGTAAATGTAAGAAACAGTAAAAGGTTTTTTATGTTGATAATGGAAAGTGGAACATTGTGTGAAAAAGTAAAAATAGCATCAGTTCCTAATTATGCCTTACCCACAAAGAAACATCAGTAACAGAAAAGCCAGGTTTGTGTGTTTATAAATGCACACAGGCACAATAAAATAGATATATAAATACAGTATACTGTGTATATATATATATATATATATATATATATATATATATATATATATATATATATATATATATATATATTCATGCTGTAAATTATATACAGGACTAAATGTTTTTTCTTTTTGTTCTAGCGCCAGTAGCCTGGTATAGTTATTCTCAGCAGTGAGCATGCTGGAAACAAATAAAAATAAGATTTTTTTTTAGCTTATATAGCTAAGCCAAAATATAACACGTTTGTGTCATTTTATGATACATTTTTTTTAAATGGTTTTATTTATATATATTTTTTATACATTTTAAATATGTATCTGTTATTTAAATAAAAATCACTGCTTTAAAAAATAAAAATTTAATACACTATCAAGACATACCACAAGTATTACCTTATAGGGTTTTCTAAAGAGAAAGCATAGCAAAAACTGTTTGCTTTCAGATTTTTTTTCTTTAAATCTGAATCTTTAGCAACCCTGTATTATAAGTACAGGCAGGAAGAGATGGAAAAAAATGATGAATTACTCTTCTGTGACTGATTCAGTTTTGTGTATAAAATTGAACTTAAGCTATTAAGCTCTGTAAACAAACTACTGTAACTGTAAATCTATTTTCAATAGATTAACTAAGAATAGACAGTTAAACATAAAAAAGAAGCCTAGGAGGTCCACCTGACTGCTGTACTTCTAAATATGAAATACTCATATGCAGTATTTCAAATTTACCTCAAAATAATTATTTCTCAATCCAGATTATAATAAAGAAAAAATAAATATAGAAAATATTCACACAAATTCCACTGTACACTCCTTTTAAAACTAACTTTCAGCTTCTTTTTTTTTCATAATCTTTGATCTTCTTTTGTTTATTTACCAAAAAATAGCAAACCCCTGGCGGTATGATTATGTAAGATTTGTGATGCTGAAAGTGGTACATTGTTTTGCATGGAAGTTTGGAGTTTTATATTGTAGACCTGTAATTCTTAGGAATAACACACTTAAATCTGTGCAAACAAGAGTATAGCAGACATTATAATATAATAAATAACTATAAATAATTATCAAAAATAATAATATACCAATAATAAAATGTATTCAATAATGTAATCAACTCAAAACCACTGAAATGTGTTCAGTTGCAGAATTGTAGCTGTTGTCACTTTCCCTTTCTGATGACAAATTTTCCCACAAATCACTATCGCTGAATTCTCCAAGTGTTCTAATTTACTATCGCTGTTTTCTAGCCGGTCTAAAACTGCTTTTGACATAAAGGGACACTTTTGTTTGCTATGGACATTCTCCAGTTTCCAGGCAGAAAGAACAGTATATATAATATAAAACTGCATGCAGGGCACTGGACAAAACACTAGGGACAAAAGGGCGGTGTGAAATAATTTGTAACATTACAGTGTTTTGCATGTGTTTTGTTTGCACTTTTTGAATTTCCCACTGGGCTCCGTCCCCGTGGGTTGTGCCACTCTCAGGGAACGGAGCGCGGCCTACAGTCAAAGATACAGCCAGCCGCACACAGCGGGGGGGACATCGCAAGATCCCAGGGGACAAGGTAAACAAGTAACTTTTCCTGGATAATGCAATGCAGCTCAAAGTGTGGCTCGGGGTTACCACTCTTGGTATGAAGAATTTACCCCGAGCCACACTCGGGAATACCGCTAAGAAGGTCAAATACCACCAAAATAAATCTCTATTTGTGTGAATAAAATTACAGAAATTCCATGAGTACATTGTAGCAAGACCGCGCAATTGTCTTTCACAGTTTGACAGTGCTGAAAGCTGAAAATAGGCATGGGCAGGTAGGGGGTAAAAGTGCCCAGTAGGCAAAGTGATTAAGCTTGAACAATAAAATCTAGAAGCCGATTGCTATGCACAGCTGCACCAGATTTTGTGTGAACCAGTTTTAGTAACTCTCCCCCAAAGTGTTGCAGACATTAATGCTTAATGAATTTGACAGACACAGTACATTACCAAGAGGGATTAATGCGAGAAAAGTGGCACAGCAGCTTTATTAAATTCCCCCAAAGTGTTTTTTTTTTTATAGCAAACTCTGTGTCATTCAGTTAGGGCTTACATCTACTTTAGAGATATGCTGACCTTTCCAATGATCAAAGCACTGTTCATTTTTTAATTCAACTGCTCACAGTAATTATCTCTGTAGTGTACATCACTTAAAGAAGTATTAAACCTAAAAAACATAAATGTAATATATTGCAGCTTACCAATCAATAGATGTGGTGGCTGCGTTTGGTTTTCTTCCCCTGTTTTCACCTGGTGATCTGGCCAGTTATACACCTATTGTATTAGAGTGTCCCCACTCCGGATTAAGGAGTACAGGGTTATAACAGACATCAGCATTGCTGTTTTTTATTTTTATTTTTAGAGGGGGGGGGGGGGTTGGGATAGTTTTAGGTGTGCTAGAAGATTTAGGCCTGGTTCACACCACTTTGTTGTGCATTTCCAGTTTTGCAGAAACAATACAGTCCATTTAACATGGTTTCCTATGGATGTAGTTCACATCTGTGCATTCTATGGAAAGGGCCAGGGACTTTCTTCTGGTGTTTGGTTCTATAGACTTCAATGTTTTAAAGGTGTGTATTGAAAAATGCAAAATGCACCTGCAATATGCAAACTGCAACCTGCACAAGTGTGAATCGGGCCTTATGCCGCGTACACATTGACATTTTTTTAATGACATTTTTTTTAATGTCATTAAAAACGACAGTGTGTGGGCTCCAGAGCATTTTTCATGATGTGAAAAATGGGCACTAAAAATTTAGAACATGCTCTATTTTTTGCATCGTTTTTTCACGTTGTCAAAAACGGTTGTGTGTAGGCTTTAATGATGTGAAAAAAAATGTGCATGCTCAGAAGCAAGTTATGAGACGGGAGCACTCGTTCTGGTAAAACTAGTGTTCGTAATAGAGATAAGCACATTCGTCACGCTGTAACAGACTGAAAAGCACAAAGACTGAAAAGGGCAAATCGTCTCTCACCAAACTTTTACTAACACAAAATCAGCAAAAGCAGCCCAAAGGGTGGCGCCATCCGAATGGAACTTCCCCTTTAGAGTGCCGTCGTACGTGTTGTACGTCACCACGCTTTGCTCCAGCATTTTTTTTTCCACGGGCGTGTGTAGGCAAGGCAGGCTTGACAAGAATCGCATCGAAAAAAGTGACGTTTTTTCTAGACCATTAAAAATGGTTGTGTGTACTCGGAATAAGACATACTAACACATTTAAGCCAAATTCCAGCTCACACTGCAGTTACAGCAAACAGGGGTGGGGGGATACAGATTTTTAAATGAATAATTTAAAGCTGACCATTGTAAGTATGCCTATCATGGGTAAATGGTTTGTCTCAACCCACTAACTGTTAGGCCTCGTACACATGACCGAGGAACTCGGCAGGCGAAACACATCGTTTTCCTCGTCGAGTTATTGTTAGGCTGTCGAGGAACTCGACGAACCAATATTCTCCATTCCCGCCGAGGAAAAAGAGAACATGCTCTCTTTTTGGCTCGTCGAGTTCCTTGACAGTTTCCTCTCTGAAAAATGTACACACGACCGGTTTCCTCGACAAAAAAAAATCTCCCACCAAGTTTCTTGATGGATTCTGCTGAGGAAACCGGTCATGTGTACGAGGCCTCACATTTCAAGGAGAGTGTGTTCTGTTGAAAACCAACAGACTTACTGGCCAGATCACCAGTTGAAAATATAGGAAAGAAAAAAAATCAACCATTGCATCTAAATATTGAGCTGCAATATAATAAATGTCTGCTTTTGGTATTAATACCGCTTTAACACATGACATTATTAAAGAAATGTCAGTCATGGGCATCATTATACCATCTCACTAAAACCCTGAATGCAATAGCAGACTATTAAATGCATATTTATATGTTTTTTTATTTTTTTTTGTTTTTTTAATTGATTGAAAGTTATGTTTCTTCTAAGTTGTGTATCCCCCAGAAACAGTTAATTGGATGGTTATTTAGAAAAAATTCAGATCCATTTAATATGAAATATATGTAGCAAAGGCATAACATATATTAGCGGTAATATAACCTTTCTAAACCACTAAAATTCATACTGCGCCTCTTTTATTCAAAGTCTGTGTTGCAGGTCAGACACCCAAGAGAGGATGAAGAGCAAGAGTTTAGAGAATGAATCATTCACAAGTTTTGCAAGCAAACTTTCAGATGTATTTTAAAGCCAGTCGGTTAGGCACGCTCCACTCATTCAGAAATAGCAGTACAAACGCTCAAATATTTATACGCTTTTTGAGGTAAAAACACAGCCTGTGTGCTTTGTGCATTGTGCTCTTTCCTCTGTCACATCCTTAGGATTCACACTCGATCAGGCTGGAAGAAAATAATTGAATGCAACAAGGGAGCAGTGGTGGAGGCAAACGTAAATTTTCATTTGTTTACAGCATACCAAAACAGCCAGCGTCGTTTCACCTCTGCCTAGACGTTTTGGAGAGTTAAAAGCCAGAAAGCAGAATGACAAATGAGGAAAACGATCGGTCGAAGAAAATATTTAGATTGCATTTATTTAGGTCTATTAGCACGCAGATCACACTTTGCAAATGGCACTATTTATGCATTTGGAGCATTTCAGGCACATTTAATCTGAAAATTAGATATGCCTATTTTGCAATCAATCTGTAGTAAGGCTCTGCAGGAGAAACATATCAAATTTGCCGGTTTATTACAAAGTCGCAAATAATTGCAAATCGTTGTTTTGATATATATGTTTTCAAATGTATTCCATTGCTTAGCCAGCTCATCTACTGCAGCAAGAAAATATACTATTTAGTGAGTAAAAAATAAGAACAAGTTCTATTTGATGTCATTCTGCCTTCGAGGTCATAACAACCCTGCTAAAAGAATCCCACAATGCAACTTTCAGTCCCACACCTAGATCAATACTAAAATCCTTTGTCCTGATACGTTAAAGCTCAACAAAATATTCATGAAAATAGCCACAAAGGATGTAAATCTAATTTGTGTGCAGTTATTACCTTAAAAGTAGAAGTGACATCATCGCTGTGCTGCGCTAAACTGTGCAGGGAGCAGAGTTGTGGGAGGGACCCAACAGGCCCCACCCATTACAGGCTGCCTGTGGAAAACTACAGGAGGGTGTGGAGACAAGAGCAGTCACCCTGCACAAGGAGAGAGCAGTAATGACTGCACAGAGGCAAAGTTTATGCTGGATTACTGCACAGATCTAAAGAAAATGTACAAAGCACACCAGAATTGAAGTGTTGCTAAACCCAGGAGCCTGCAGTCACTATATCTGGTCTTCCACAATCAGGGCCGCCATCAGGGGGGGACAGCCAATACACTTGTAAGGGGCCCGAGCAGCCCAAGGGGTCCGTCCGGAGGGGTCCAGGAAGGGCTCGCACCCCCCACAGCAACGGAATGACATTTAGCGGCCAGCCACAGAGAAGAACTAACTGCATGCTGCATCCAAAGCTGGGACACAATTCCTACTCCCCACGTCCCCTTCCCCCTGCCCTGTAGGTGTTCCATGTGCCACCGGAACTCGCTCTGCTTTTCAAATGAGGCGGAGCCTGCTGCTAGGTTAGTAATGTGATTGGGTGGGACTCAAGGGTGTGTGGCCAGCCTTGTCAGTGTGGGGGTCAGCCCTCTCAGGTACATGCAGATATGGTAAGTCACAAAATCAGTGTGTGTGCAGCGGTGTGCTGCTGTATATTGGCTGACCCCAGATGGGACATCATACACCTGACCCTGATAAGCTGACATGATGGAGTTATATTGTGGAGAGGGATGAGGATGTTTTTGGGTGGAGATGAAAGGTACATTGTGGAGAACCTCTTCATAATGTAACTGGATCGTGGGTGGGGGGCTAAAGGAGTGTTGGTGGTCAGGCCCCCGGGGGACCCAGGCCTAAAGATGCGTAAGGGGCCCCAAATTTTCTGATAGCTGCCCTACCCACAGTACACAGAACTTGGACATGTAATCATTTTAGTAAATATAAACTACGAAATACCTTTTCTCATCAGCAGTATATAGCAATCTTGTGGCTTCTATCAGTTCCTAGTAAAGCTTGTAGGAGGGGTTTTCATTCTGCACTGAGCTGGACAGTACTGATTGGCCCTGTGCTGATCACATGCACCCTCCCAAGAGAAAAAAAACCTCTCTAGCAATACATATCAAACTGGAGCATGTGCAGCCTGACTCAAAAAGCTCTGTCTTATCCAGACCTGTTGTGGAGTCAGTGGAAGATCTGTGCAGACAAGATCAAACAGTAGTTTTACATAATGCATAGGGTTAACCCCTCAGGTCCCACAGTGAGTATAACTAGCATGCTTAACTGCATATACAGACTGATTTTACTTTTGTAGGTTTAGTAACACTTTATTTAAAGTATGCACTTGACTTGTATTTGGACAATATTTGCTTATCCCAGGGTTCATATTTAGGCTTGGGTCACACCTATGCATTTTTTAGCACGTTTTCCGTTTTTCAGAAACACACTACAGTCTATTTAACATGGTTTCCTATGGATGTATTTCACATCTGTGCATTTTATGGAAAGGGCCAGGGACTTTTTCTGGTTTTTGGTTCCATAGACTTCAATGGGTGAAAAGCATGTATTGAAAAACACAAAATGCACCTGCAATATGCAAACCGAATCGGGCCTAAAGTAGATCTAAACTATTATATGGATGCTAGTTTGCCAAACTACTGTGCATCATAAACCACGGGTGCTCAACCTGTGGCCCTCCAGCTGTTGTGGAACTCCAAGCTCCATCATATCTCTGCCTTTGAGAGTCATGTGTGTAACTGTCAGCCTTGCAATGCATCATGAAACTTGTAGTTCCACAACAGCTGGAGGGCCACAGGTTGCCTTTTTTTTCACCGTACATTACCATTTACACCATCTTCACTTCAGTGCTGCTGATCTCCATCAGTCTCTTTTATCCACCTCCTGTCTAAATGCACTCACAGTAGCATAAGCTACACAACATCGCTCCAAACCAATTACCTCATAGTGACAATAACATACCTTGACTGTGCAATGCTTGTCCATATAGGTGCTTCAAATATCCAGCAGGGGTGCATGTGACAGGCTAACAGAATAGGAGTACAACTGGGAGACACCCTATAACATGGGGTGCTTGAACAAGGTTTTTCGGCAGGATCATCGGGTATTAATCTAAAGTAAAACTATGTCCCTCCATTAAAAAGGTATGTGATGATGAGATGCAACACTCAATTATTAGTGCATCTGCACTTACAGTTTTCTCTTAATGGCCCTTCAAATTCCTACAAATACCAGATGATCCTGCCACTGAAGTCCACCCCATGAAGCTACCTGATGATGTGGTGTTGCAATTATGCTGCACTGCTCCAGAATTCAGAGCAGCATTGTCACTTTATGTAGGATGTGCCTGCTTGCATTACCAGGGGTGTGGCTGTCAGCATTGTCACTGCTAATTCACAAGTCTGAACTTGTCAATCAGTGACTGACTGGCCACACCTTGTCCTGCCCGCTGTTTTTGTTGCTGAAACCCTCCCACTGTGCCCTGTGGGGTCTGGAATGTGGAGCGTAAATAAATGAGGATCTAAAGGGATGGTAAAGGAAGGTTTTGGTGACTTGCGCCACATAGTAACTGGATGAAAAACTTCTTTAGACTCATACAGGAGCACATAGCTGTACATTAATGCAAACTGCAGAATTAAAAAGATTGAAAACATTACATTCATTTGTTAAATCTATAAAGTTTATGTAACAGTAACTGTACAATGAGAGCATGTTTGCCTTCAGAAACAGTCTGAGTCTGATTTGGAGGGATAAAAGTAGACTACATGTCCCATGATGCAACACTTTTTCATTATCTCTCCTTTAGTCTCCCTAGTTCCAAGCTTGTGCAAGATGGTTTATATCACATACCAGAGCCTCAATTTGCTAAGCAATAAATACTAAGGGCCAGATTCAGAAAGCTTTTACCACGGCATATCTATTGATACGCCGCACAAGTTAAAAGATGCACCATCGTATCTTTCGTTCTATTCTGGAACCTAGAATCGCCTAAAATCTGGCTTCAGCCATCCAACGTAAGTTGCCGTCGTATCGTGGGTGCATATTTACGCTGGCCGCAAGGGGCGCTTCCGTAGATTTACGCGTTGAATATGTAAATGAGCTAGATACGCCGATTCACAAACGTACTTGCGCCCGCTACGCCGTTTACGTAAGGCTTACGTCCGGCGTAACGTTACCCCTGCTATATGAGGTGCAGGTAATGCAAAGTATGGACGTTGGCACAAGCGTATCTTTTTACGTCGTTTACATAAGTCGTACGTGAATGGGGCTGTGCGTAGGTTACGTTCACATCACAGGCATTGAGCCGGCGTAACTTAGGGATAAAATTTGACGTGATACTGAGCATGCGCCGTTCGTTAGGCGCTTCATTTACATGGGGTCACGATTAATTTCCATAAAACACGCCCCCTACCAGCCTATTTTGAATTAGGCGGGCTTACGCCGGCCCATATACGCTACGCCGCAACTTAGGGAGCAAGTGCTTTGTGAATACAGTACTTGCCTCACTAAGTTACGTAGGCGTAGCGCATATGAGATGCGCTACGCCCGACTATAGATACACCGCGGTACGTGAATCTGGCCCTATATGTATTATTGGCCACAGCTATTTTTTATTTACAGCCAGTGTTTAATGACTATTGGGGCAAAAAGTGATAATTTTAGCTAGTCTGAGGTCTACTTTCATGTAAATAAACCAACCACTCTTGCCTACTGAACGTTACAGATCATCAACACTCATTAATCACTTTAGCTCTCTAATAGGTTTACACCTAGACCAATTTTTTACATTTCAACTGTGGGCCAGTTTACAAAAAAAAAAAGTTTAATTACTTAAAGCGGAGTTCCGGCCACAATTTCACTTTTTAAATATAAATATCCCTGTAATACACAAGCTTAATGTATTCTACTACAGTTAGTCTGTAAACTAAGGTCCGTTTTGTTAGGTTGTTACAGCATTTAGACACTTTATAAAACAGAAATTGACTGGGGCCATCTTAAGTGTGGGCATCATGAAGCCAGACTGTATGACTTCCTGGATTTCAGCCTTGCAAATCTCACACAGGTCAGGTTTCAATAGCAATGGGAGTGTCAGAGAAAGTTGCCGCCCCTTATCTATGCAAACCTCTCCTCCCCTCCTCCTTCCAGGAATCAGTAAATATACAAAATAATTTGTTTCTGTGCAGATATATCTACATAACAAAATTATATATATATATATTGTTATATATGTGGTGTGTATACATATACTAGACATGTGCACTGTCAATAAATTCATTTTGTTTAGTTCCGTTTCGCATTAGCCGTTATTTCGTATTTTGTGCCCGAAACTCAATTCGGATTCGTACGCTCATAATGAGCACAGCAGGAGTACAGCCACAGGAACTCAGCACAGGGATGGTGGGAAACTGCCATTCCACGTCAGTGAGGGTGTGGTTGCTAGTTCCTTTGCTCCTGTGCTCCAGAGACCAGGGGCTAGAGTAGCTTCTCTGCCCCAGGAGGGATGCTGGATCCTGGGGAGGAGCCGGGCGGGGCCCCCCTGGATAGGCCTGTGGAAGAATCTGGGCCTAGCCAAAGGCGAGATGAGTCCCTGTCGGCCTTTAGACAGAGGACTGTCAGCAAGCTGAAGCGGATTGAGAAGGAAGAGGAGAAGTTGATGGGCATGGTGGCCGAGTTCAGAAAGAAAAAGCAGATTTGTGTGAAAATGTACAGCAAAAAAAGACCGGCTCTGAGACCTGAGCTGAAGGAACTGGAGCAAGCTGTGAGGAGGCAGAAGGATTTGCTGTATTCTCTGAAGGAGAATAGTGGAATTTTTAAAGAGAAATATAAAAATGAGGAGCGATTTAATCGCATGAGAAGAGGAGCCGCTTCATGCATGGAGGATGGGGAGACCAGCGAGGAGATGCAGGTACAGGCAGAGTCAGCAGTGAGTGAGACGGTGGGCCCGGAGGATGAGCCCACCTGTTCAACACTTCAGGAATCTGCTGAGCCCTCAATGGCGGAGGCCTCTGTCCCTCTCCCTCCCCAGCAATGTGGAACATCTCAGGAGGGTGAAGGTTCTGCCATGATGGAGTTTATCACCAAGCTGGAATCCCCTCCTGAGGCGGCTTCCCCGGATGATGATAAGATGGACACCGTTCCTGGCCCTGTGGAAGACAAACCTGTGCCTAGAGCGAGATCCACCATAAAGTCTGCAACAACTGGGAAGAAAACTGACCCCACCATCAGCCATGACATCGCTGCGGTGACAACACAGCAAGCAGGTGCAGGTACAGTGTGTGTGCAAGATGGTGTGAACTTTAATGACAATGCATCTGCTAATAACTGTCAGCATCAGTCTGCAGAGAGGTCCATGGACAATACAGAGACTTTGCCTGGACCAGGCACAGCGGCTGTACCTGTGAATGATGAAGGAGATGCTGGGTGCAGTAGTGCCACAACTCCCCAGGAGTGTGCAGTGGACAGGACTGGAGCTGTGTGTACAGAGCAGGGGGCGGGTCCTGACTCTGCTATCCCAGCTGAATCAGACTCTTTGCCAGCAAGTGTGACTGTGTCTAAGGACAAGACTGTGAATACTGGGGGTGTCAAAAAATCCTATGCTGGTGTTGCTGCTGCTGGATCTGGGAAGGGGGAACAAGAAGGGAAGGAGCATGGGAATGTTTTGTCTTCCTCCCTGTTTAAAAGGAGGAATGTTGTGCATCTGAGGTGGGAAGGCGGTGGAATCCCCCCACATAGGAGGGCGGTGGTGGATAGGATTCTACAGATGGGGTTCACGCCCGCAGATATCTTCGCCCTGATCAGTCCGGCAGGTTCCTATGAGTATGATTTGTCCTTTCTCCGTCGGGAGTCTTTGGACATATTTTGGGAGAAGTATGAACACGTGTGTAGGGGCCTGCCGGACTGGAAGGGGCTCATACCCAAGCTCGTCTCCCGCCAACCACTCATTAAAATGGTCACGATTTTGGTCCGCAATGAGTCCATACCACAGGGGGATTTATGTATATGGCTGAGGAGGTATGGAGACGTCCTGAGCCCCCTAAAAAAGATTCTGAATGACCGGGGAATATGGACGGGGGGATGGTCTGTACAGTTAAAACTAAAGATCATCGATAATGTTGTTCAGCATCTGCCATCCTCGGCTTTCCTGGGGAGGGACAGGCTGACCATCTTCTATCCGGGCCAGCCAAAGTTCTGCAATAAGTGTGGAGACAAAAGTCACCTTGCATCCTCCTGTCCAGTGATGAAGTGCTCTCTGTGCCAGGGTATAGGACATCTGGCTAAGGATTGTAACATCATAAGGTGCAATCTGTGCAATGCAGTGGGACATCCTTACAGTCAGTGTCCTGAGGCAATGCACAATAAGCCTGAGCTCATGAGAGAGTTCTTCCGCCTGGACATGGAGGATGCTCAGAGCTCAACAGCTGGAGGGCCTGTGAGTCCATCTGAGTCTATGCCAACACCCAATGTGTCCGTGTCTCCCCAGTCTGTGCCAATTCCCAATGTGTCAGTATCTCCCCAGTCTGTGGTGCCCCAGTCTGTGTCTTCCCAGTCTGTAGGTAAGGTGTCAGTTGCAGAGAATGTGTCCAATCCTTCTGTGTCTTCTAAAATTGCAGAGGCAGCAAGAGGTGCTGAGGCAGGTGCATCAGGTGCAGTGCCAGTCCCCCTACCTCGACGCTGCAGGGTTCCTGTTAAGGATCGTGGGGTGCAGAGGAGTGGGGAGGATGGTGAAGAGACTGGCCTGGTGGTGGACAAGGAAGGGAGAGTGGAGGGGGGTGAAGGGAGGATAGGTGTGGGGAGGCTGCTGACTCCGGGTTGTCCAAGGATGATATGGAGTGGTTGGAGGATA